>NC_073693.1:365564475-365618433 GCF_029784155.1 Uranotaenia lowii
GAGGGCAAGACTCTGATAGTTTTTCTTGGATTGGTTTGGTGTTGGAGAGCCGTCGGTGAAACACAAGATTACAAGGAACCACTTCGAAGGTACCGAGATACGGCCCCAAAGGCACGATAAATTTTCACAGAATTTATATGTTTAATGTTTTTTTAATTTTGGACACGTAAACACTTTGCGAACATTAATTTTATCATGAACTGACCAAAATATGTACCAAGCGGGGAGCTCCTAGAGGCTCTAGGGGGGGGGGGGGGGGGGGGTTGGGTTGATTTTTCAAATTTTCAAAATTCAGTCAATAACACGTTTAAATATATGGCGGAAAAAAGTTCATTTGGTGAGAGCGAGTAGGGGGAGGGAGGGGGGAGTTTACAGTTTCAAATGAAATATTTGCTGCACACCAGACCCGTGCGAAGGACACGTCCATGGGTGGGGGGTTTGCCAAAAAAGAGGACAATAAATAGGCAAATTGATTTCAAAAACCATATTCAAACCCAGAATCATCACACAAACTCGAAAAAAAAATTACTGATACGAATCAAAATAAATCAGAATCAAAATTTCAAATCAATTTTATTTCTGGTTAGTCATTAATAAATTATTCGAAATGTTGTTTCTTATTTTGTATTTAAAAAAAACAAGTATTTTCAAAATAACAGAATCGAAATGCGAAATAAAATTTGGAATAAAGCAATCATTTGAGCCAGAAGAAAAATACATCAAATATAACACCAGATTTGATAAAAAATTAAACTTGAATTCTAACAAAAATCAGATCAGGTCAGGTAATAATGTTAATTACTATCCATATTCATTTAATTGTTTATTTTTTTGATCCATGAGGAAAGAATTGATGAGATGTGATTAAAATGCTTCTAATAAAATTCTACTCTCTAATTTTCAATATTCATACATTTCTTCTAACTTCCTATTTGCCAAGAATTTTCATAATGTTGAAATGTTCTAAGTTATGTTCTTTTAATTTTCACAGATAAGGTCGATAAATTAAATTAACAAACAAAATCACGGTGATCAAACTCTTCATAAATATGAAGATAAAAAAGATTAGTTTTGGACATCTGAAAATTTTTGATATCTTTCTAATAAAAACGTCTTAGCATAAATAATTCAAGAGATAGCATTTTGGTGTCTATGTTTTAATGATTTATTTAGTAGATTTTGGTGCGCTGAACTCGAATCTTCAACTAGATTTTGTTTATCACCTCTCGTTTCGGTGATATGCAGTTTATCTGGAGTTTTAAAAACAATCAGTTTTGAGTGAAATCAATCATTGATAACTGATGAACTTACAAGTTAACATGAAAAAAAAACTGATTCTGAAAAATCTACAGTTTTCACTAATTCGGGAAAACAAGTATTTCTGACATTACTTAAGAAAGTTTTTAAAAACAAAGATTTTATTCCATTCAAAAAAAATTGCTTAGTTCTGAAAATCGATTTGGTTTCTGCTTTGAGAAATGTCTTAAATTCAATGTGGTCATTACTTCTTTAAACATTCGTTAAAAGTCTATTATTTTACAGAATTGGGGAGGGATGAATGACCCCATAGATGTTAAAATCCCAATGATCAAATAAATAAATTAAAAAAATACAGAATTGGGAACAGTAAACAAGCAGAAAACTTCAATTTTTTTTCACAGAAGTCAAAATTACTTGCGTCTATTTGAAAATAATTTCGGGTACCAACAAAAATCAAAATTAGCTCTTTAATTATTTTCATCTAAAAAAATGTTAATTCTGTGGACTTGTGAATTGATAAATACCCTTTTGAATGTGCAGTTAAACATTTAGATAAAAATAGAGGCTGAAAATGCGTTCTTGAAAAAAAATTTCTTATCAGCATAAAATTTGTAATGATTCAAACATTTTTTTTATCTAAATGATTAATCATCAAAGTAATAGATGAACTTGATAAGATACACTTCTTTAAAAAAAAACAATATTACACGAACATGATGCACACTGATTCTCTTCTTCCCTTCAAATTTCATTGAACTAATTTTGAGGTTTGTGTTTAAAAAAAATTGAAATGAGAGAAGTTTTACAAACTTTCTCTACATACATATTTTGATATCCTTTTAAACAACTTATGCATCCCTTTATTAAACAATCTGCGAATCTTTCATATTCACTGCGAACAATTGTTGATAAAATGATCATATTCATCATTTGTATATTCAGCAGTTTAAAAATTATCAGTTTTAGAACTCTTTAAAGAATTTTCCGATATAAATGTAATTTTACAAATGAAAAAATACACACATTTTTATAGAAGAAAATATGAAAAAATTCTCAAGTTATCTACAATATTTTTCTTGAGTAGGTATCTACATATATATCACCGCAAAACTCTCACCAATATTTCAGTAATTCTCGTTTAGCAATAATACCTTTGGAAATCCAAACATTCATTTGAGAAAGTGTTAACAATTGCTATGAATTTAAAACTGATTATTTTATTATTTTTCTGAATTATATTGCTGAATCGTGATTCGAAAAAACGAATTTATATAAACTCTTGTTTCGATTCTTAAATTTCTAAATATAAATTTAATTCAAAAACAAAATCAAATTCTCAGGTATGCAGCTTTCGGTAGTTTATTTTTATTTGTTTTCTCTTTAATTTCAAGCTCTCATAGATTTCAAAATTTATTGGAATTGAATCGAAAGAAATTGTTACAAATTTGAAACGAATGATTTAGTAAAAAAGTGAAAATCGTATTTTTGGTTCGTACACTCAATATGTATATTATCATGTACTCAATATTTTCAAACTTATTGTACCATTTAAAATGGAAAAAAATAAAGGGTACATTTCTTAAAGCTCATACTATTTTTCAATGAAAAGTCCTAATCAATTGCAATTGGAATAACGGAACTTTCAGATTCAGGGTGGATTTGCAACTTAAATTATTAAGCTGGATTTCTACTTAAAATTTTAATCATTATTGTGTTGATGAGCTGCAGTATCGGCGATATAATTGGTGTGCCTTTGGAACTCCAGCCGTGTTGGTCAAAAATTAGAAAAATAAGTTAGCACGCCTACCCTATTCAGGAAATATAAAGATTAGGAAACGAACGTGACTTATGCTGTGTGCATTTATTTTGCTCGCGACAGCATAAAATCGCCACCCGGTCGGACGATAAACAAAAACAGCGACCGAAGTTAGCACGCCTACACTATTCAGGAAATATAAAGATTAGGAAACAAACGTGACTTCTGCTGTGCGCATTTATTTTGCTCGCGACAGCACAAAATCACCACTCGGTCGGACGATAAACAAAACAGCGACCGAACGCGAATTTGGTTTCGTCTGTCTCAAATCTTTTAGCCCGTGAGAATCGTTATGCTTAATCATTCGCATAACATTCCGATGCTAACTATAAAAGGGCAGTCAGAAGAAAGTCCGTCGTTCAGTCCGTCGTATAATCGTTCAAATTCAGTCCGTTCAGTTTAGACCGCAATAAGTGCAAACCCTAGAAGAATAAAAGTGTTGAGCAAAACTTTCCAATGGCTTTCAATAAGTGTAAACCCTAGAAGAATGAAAGTGTTAAACAAAACTCTCTAATTGTGTTACGCTTGTGATAAAACATCCGAAAGTCAAAGTATCAAAGTTGATGTCCATAGTAGACATCAGCAATTAAGAACATTCCTAACTAATATCTTGAGCGATTACCTTGTTCCCGAGAAAACAGTCGAGTGATGACGGGATATTATTATCACTGGTTTAATCTCATCTGGGAAAAATTAATACATAGGCATGTTTTCGGAGCCTTTGTTTCAAAAACTGTTTTTGGAGGTTTATTCTTGAACTCAATTTTTATCAGATTTGGTTCATCACCTCTAATTTTAGAAGTAAAATTTTTGATATTTTTAGAAAATTGTATAGATATGAATGTATAAAAAATGTATAAAGAAACATATATGGTCAGCAAATTTAATGAAACACTGTAAGTGCCTTAACAAAAGTAATTTGGTGAAAATCGGTCTAGGGAATTTCAAGTTACAGCTGTTTTAGTTTGGCGGTCCCCATTTTTTCCAATTTTAAGAATTTAAGAAATTTATAAATTCTTTTATTTTAACAATCACCTCCACGGAGTGGAAAATTTAGAAAATTCGAAAGACACCCACTAGGAAAAGTTCGAAGTTTCTATAGAAATTCCAGCGTTTGCGAGTTTTTTGTAACGGTTTTTGGCCGCTTTGGGGGGGGGGGGGTGATCACCCCCCCTCCCCATAGGACCGCGTCTGACCAAGCGTTTTTTTTTTTAAACCATCAAAAGATGCGGGTTACGTGCACTTAAGCTTTGCTGAACAAAGTTCAGTCAGTTTGGGTTTTTATCAACGTGTGAAGTGCTAATATCGATTCAAAAATATATTCTGAATATTTCGGAATTTTTTTTCTCCAAAATCAACTAAATCAATAAGAAAATCTTGCAACATTCTAAGACGATTTAAGAATTATCAGAGGGCCATTTGTTAAACTTGAGCTGAATCTGACGATGGCAAGAGGTTGCATTGAGTCTGAAGTGTTGAAGGGATTCTGAGACATAGTGTTCTGAACAAGCATAAGAAACTGATGTTTAATAACCATCTCCCTCACCCTTCTAAAGCCTGGATCACGATCAGTCTGGACGCATTAAAACGGATCTATCTCGGAGCTATGTAAACGAAATAAAATGTTTTGATGAATTTTCGAACTTTTTGTCGAGTACCACTCATCATAGTTTGGACACCCTATTCGCTGTCCTCAACGGCCATTTTGTTCCAC
This sequence comes from Uranotaenia lowii, assembly GCF_029784155.1. Taxonomy (NCBI): domain Eukaryota; kingdom Metazoa; phylum Arthropoda; class Insecta; order Diptera; family Culicidae; genus Uranotaenia; species Uranotaenia lowii. The sequence continues at coordinate 365,569,266 of NC_073693.1, forward strand.
AAACTCTTCATCTCTGTTGCATCTCGAGTCGTCCTGCCATTCTTCTTCATCTTCTGCTTGACAATTGCCCAAAATTTTTTGATAGGGCGGAATTGAGGGCAGTTGGGTGGGTTGATGTCCTTTTCGACTAAATCCACCCGTTGGCCCGATACCACTGCACACTGGTACAGAACATCAATCTAGCGGAACTAAATTAATAGCGCCCAGGGATGAAAAGATAGACTTCTGATGTCTTGGACAACATTGCATTATTTTACAAGGCGCATACTTTGAAATAAAATATAGAGTCGAGGGGTCCACCAATAGCAAAATAAAAAAGCTAACTTTTTTGTTAAGCATTTTAGAGCTTTGGTTGCTTCTACAAAGTTGTTTATCTTAACAAAATACATAACTTTGCTGAACAAATCAAAGTTCTACAGTTTCATTCTAAGGAGTTACAATGAAATTAAAAAAAAAAAACCTTGAAAAAACAGTTTTTTAAATCTGCTACGTTGTAGATAAGACAAAACAATTTCAGTCTTCGAAACAAAGTTGAAAAAAGTTAAGATCTACAATTGTTTAGTACATAATGATGTGTTTTGAAATGGCTGAAGTACTGTAGAAAGCATTTAGTGTAATATATTAACGATTTTCAAAGAAAAGTTTATCGAATTGCGCAAATTTTCGCACCATCACCATATGTGGATTTTGTTTTTGATGTTAAGAGGAATCATTGCCATATAAAACTAGCGTGAAACTCGGTGGAACTCGAAGCAATTTTAAGATTGAATATCTAGTATTTTGTTCACAAATATCACTTTTTTTAAGACAATTTATTAGTTTCTTGGTTTCTTTGATGCAATTAACTTGCAGAATTTAAAAGTTAGAAAAAGTTCGATGATTTAACCGGTTTTCCGTTTTAATTTTTGTCATTTTTGTCATTTTTGTCATTTTTGTCATTTTTGTCATTTTTGTCATTTTTGTCATTTTTGTCATTTTTGTCATTTTTGTCATTTTTGTCATTTTTGTCATTTTTGTCATTTTTGTCATTTTTGTCATTTTTGTCATTTTTGTCATTTTTGTCATTTTTGTCATTTTTGTCATTTTTGTCATTTTTGTCATTTTTGTCATTTTTGTCACTTTTGTCATTTTTGTCATTTTTGTCATTTTTGTCATTTTTGTCATTTTTGTAATTTTTGTAATTTTTGTCATTTTTGTCATTTTTGTCATTTTTGTCATTTTTGTCATTTTTGTCATTTTTGTCATTTTTGTCATTTTTGTCATTTTTGTCATTTTTGTCATTTTTGTCATTTTTGTCATTTTTGTCATTTTTGTCATTTTTGTCATTTTTGTCATTTTTGTCATTTTTGTCATTTTTGTCATTTTTGTCATTTTTGTCATTTTTGTCATTTTTGTCATTTTTGTCATTTTTGTCATTTTTGTCATTTTTGTCATTTTTGTCATTTTTGTCATTTTTGTCATTTTTGTCATTTTTGTCATTTTTGTCATTTTTGTCATTTCTGTCATTTCTGTCATTTTTGTCATTTTTGTCATTTTTGTCATTTTTGTCATTTTTGTCATTTTTGTCATTTTTGTCATTTTTGTCATTTTTGTCATTTTTGTCATTTTTGTCATTTTTGTCATTTTTGTCATTTTTGTCATTTTTGTCATTTTTGTCATTTTTGTCATTTTTGTCATTTTTGTCATTTTTGTCATTTTTGTCATTTTTGTCATTTTTGTCATTTTTGTCATTTTTGTCATTTTTGTCATTTTTGTCATTTTTGTCATTTTTGTCATTTTTGTCATTTTTGTCATTTTTGTCATTTTTGTCATTTTTGTCATTTTTGTCATTTTTGTCATTTTTGTCATTTTTGTCATTTTTGTCATTTTTGTCATTTTTGTCATTTTTGTCATTTTTGTCATTTTTGTCATTTTTGTCATTTTTGTCATTTTTGTCATTTTTGTCATTTTTGTCATTTTTGTCATTTTTGTCATTTTTGTCATTTTTGTCATTTTTGTCATTTTTGTCATTTTTGTCATTTTTGTCATTTTTGTCATTTTTGTCATTTTTGTCATTTTTGTCATTTTTGTCATTTTTGTCATTTTTGTCATTTTTGTCATTTTTGTCATTTTTGTCATTTTTGTCATTTTTGTCATTTTTGTCATTTTTGTCATTTTTGTCTTTTTTGTCATTTTTGTCATTTTTGTCATTTTTGTCATTTTTGTTATTTTTGTCATTTTTGTCATTTTTGTCATTTTTGTCATTTTTGTCATTTTTGTCATTTTTGTCATTTTTGTCATTTTTGTCATTTTTGTCATTTTTGTCATTTTTGTCATTTTTGTCATTTTTGTCATTTTTGTCATTTTTGTCATTTTTGTCATTTTTGTCATTTTTGTCATTTTTGTCATTTTTGTCATTTTTGTCATTATTGTCATTTTTGTCATTTTTGTCATTTTTGTCATTTTTGTCATTTTTGTCATTTTTGTCATTTTTGTCATTTTTGTCATTTTTGTCATTTTTGTCATTTTTGTCATTTTTGTCATTTTTGTCATTTTTGTCATTTTTGTCATTTTTGTCATTTTTGTCATTTTTGTCATTTTTGTCATTTTTGTCATTTTTGTCATTTTTGTCATTTTTGTCATTTTTGTCATTTTTGTCATTTTTGTCATTTTTGTCATTTTTGTCATTTTTGTCATTTTTGTCATTTTTGTCATTTTTGTCATTTTTGTCATTTTTGTCATTTTTGTCATTTTTGTCATTTTTGTCATTTTTGTCATTTTTGTCATTTTTGTCATTTTTGTCATTTTTGTCATTTTTGTCATTTTTGTCATTTTTGTCATTTTTGTCATTTTTGTCATTTTTGTCATTTTTGTCATTTTTGTCATTTTTGTCATTTTTGTCATTTTTGTCATTTTTGTCATTTTTGTCATTTTTGTCATTTTTGTCATTTTTGTCATTTTTGTCATTTTTGTCATTTTTGTCATTTTTGTCATTTTTGTCATTTTTGTCATTTTTGTCATTTTTGTCATTTTTGTCATTTTTGTCATTTTTGTCATTTTTTTCATTTTTGTCATTTCTGTCATTTTTTTCATTTTTGTCATTTTTGTCATTTTTGTCATTTTTGTCATTTTTGTCATTTTTGTCATTTTTGTCATTTTTGTCATTTTTGTCATTTTTGTCATTTTTGTCATTTTTGTCATTTTTGTCATTTTTGTCATTTTTGTCATTTTTGTCATTTTTGTAATTTTTGTAATTTTTGTCATTTTTGTCATTTTTGTCATTTTTGTCATTTTTGTCATTTTTGTCATTTTTGTCATTTTTGTCATTTTTGTCATTTTTGTCATTTTTGTCATTTTTGTCATTTTTGTCATTTTTGTCATTTTTGTCATTTTTGTCATTTTTGTCATTTTTGTCATTTTTGTCATTTTTTTTTCATTTTTGTCATTTCTGTCATTTTTTTCATTTTTGTCATTTTTGTCATTTTTGTCATTTTTGTCATTTTTGTCATTTTTGTCATTTTTGTCATTTTTGTCATTTTTGTCATTTTTGTCATTTTTGTCATTTTTGTCATTTTTGTCATTTTTGTCATTTTTGTCATTTTTGTCATTTTTGTCATTTTTGTCATTTTTGTCATTTTTGTCATTTTTGTCATTTTTGTAATTTTTGTCATTTTTGTAATTTTTGTCATTTTTGTCATTTTTGTCATTTTTGTCATTTTTGTCATTTTTGTCATTTTTGTCATTTTTGTCATTTTTGTCATTTTTGTCATTTTTGTCATTTTTGTCATTTTTGTCATTTTTGTCATTTTTGTCATTTTTGTCATTTTTGTCATTATTGTCATTTTTGTCATTTTTGTCATTTTTGTCATTTTTGTCATTTTTGTCATTTTTGTCATTTTTGTCATTTTTGTCATTTTTGTCATTTTTGTCATTTTTGTCATTTTTGTCATTTTTGTCATTTTTGTCATTTTTGTCATTTTTGTCATTTTTGTCATTTTTGTCATTTTTGTCATTTTTGTCATTTTTGTCATTTTTGTCATTTTTGTCATTTTTGTCATTTTTGTCATTTTTGTCATTTTTGTCATTTTTGTCATTTTTGTCATTTTTGTCATTTTTGTCATTTTTGTCATTTTTGTCATTTTTGTCATTTTTGTCATTTTTGTCATTTTTGTCATTTTTGTCATTTTTGTCATTTTTGTCATTTTTGTCTTTTTTGTCATTTTTGTCATTTTTGTCATTTTTGTCATTTTTGTCATTTTTGTCATTTTTGTCATTTTTGTCATTTTTGTCATTTTTGTCATTTTTGTCATTTTTGTCATTTTTGTCATTTTTGTCATTTTTGTCATTTTTGTCATTTTTGTCATTTTTGTCATTTTTGTCATTTTTGTCATTTTTGTCATTTTTGTCATTTTTGTCATTTTTGTCATTTTTGTCATTTTTGTCATTTTTGTCATTTTTGTCATTTTTGTCATTTTTGTCATTTTTGTCATTTTTGTCATTTTAAAGCTTGCTCGGTTTTGACTATTATTGAATATTATTCTCAAAAACTGAAAAGAAATGAACAGAAAAATTCTTTAACGTACATACATGAAACATATTTTTTTAGTTTGCGCATTTAGCCCGTTTCTCCCCTACTTTCGACTTTGATGTTCCATTATTTGACCTGACATTTCCAACCTTTGTTTTAATACCAACAAATCAACAAAGGTAAGAATTTTCAGTTGGGGCATAATGCAGAACCAATACTTAACTTTTTTAACATTTTTGATCAGCTTTACGACAATAAATTACTAGTAAGTAAACACAAAACAGGTTTAAGTATTGTGGTTAAGATGTTCATTTTCATTTGGCACATTTTTCAGGAACATAAAATTTTTGTGAGCGATTCCAGATATGAAATTTGGCTGAGGAATCAAAACACTCCGGAGATCAAGTTTTCTCACTTCTGCTTACAGTTTTTAAATTTTCTTTTGCTGGATCAATTTGATTGCACTGATGTTAAATAGCCTTCTAGAACTCATTTCTTGTTTCGCTAAACTTTAAAGATGAGAAATTTTATTTTGACAATTAAAAAAAAATGCTTAACTACAAGGGCTAACTTTACCTTCAGTACTTTTCCGGTTGTAATTTTTCCACCCATTAATCATTTTTCTCAAATTTTGAAACTTTTTTACACTGACCCATAATTTTATGTTTATGTAAATTTTGTTCAAATTTGCCAACAAATAACTGAGATATTTCAGCTTGTATGTAAAGTAAATATAATTGCAAATTGTTTTCGTTCTTTCTCAATCTCGCTTTAGACGGGTTTTATGTTTCATCTCTCCTTTCTAATTTAGGTTTATTTATCTGAATAAATCAATCCAGAATGGTGTTAACTCTTTGACCTAACTGTCAGTCATTTTTTTTATATCAAAAAACACATGGACCAAAGATTCCTGAGATTGATCATTTTTCGTAAAAATAGATCCATTTCTGGGTAAAATAAGAATCAAATGGTGTTCCCAACTTTAGCAGAAAAAAACTTCTATACCAATCACCGCAAATAGCCCGGAATCATCAGCATCTGTCGCCAGTGGCTCTGAAACTACCCAGCATCAGTCCTGTTGTAACACTGGCTGGCCATTCGGTATCGGCGGCCTTGCGGAGGGCCAGGATAGGTCCGAAATATTAACCGAAGTGTGGAGATCGGAAGTCACGCAACAACTGGCCTGGCTGGCCATCGAAGGACCAACCGGACCACTGGCATTGGCCAGAACCATCAGAAACGGGCGGAAATGTGCGAAAAAGGCACACTCGCAGCAAAATTTATTACAATGTAGATAGCAAACTTTTATCGCCCGGGAGCAATAAATTTAAATTTTAAACTTTTATTGTACACACGATGATGATGTCTGTGTGCGGCTTGCTGTCTCGTTTTCTCCTCCCTGCTTCGACGTCCGTCTCCCTCTCCTTCTGTCAGGATTCATAGAGCAGGATGTAGCCGGCCGGCTGAAGCTTTTCGAAAGCTGATTCTTTGGCCGGTGTACCGGAAAATGACACTACTTTTCGGGGGTGACTTTCGAAACTGTTTCTGAGGTGCGGTGAAGTTTGCTGCTGAGTGGATTACCGAGTGAGTGCTGGGGTGGATGCGGGTGTGGATGGTTGGTTAGTTTAGTGTTTGCTTCATGAAGCTGAGCAAAATGACGCCATATGTAAAATCTGGCACCGACTGCTGCTGCTGTTGCTACTGTTGAGTGGTGGCGTGGAAGGTTTCCGGTTACTTTGGCCGGGTTCTCTGACGTTCCAACATTCGTTCCTAGGACCATATTTAGTTGGATGGGGCGAAACTTTCCGGTTCTCCGGCTGTGTAAATATCTCCTATTCCTACCATTTTGTCTGTGTTTGGTTACAGAGCATTTGGCATTCGTCGGACTTTTAGGCACACAGAGTACATTTCATGGGATCCAAATTGTGGTTATATCAACTACAGCACATTGTTTTCAGTCGAGTGTGATTTCGGTTTCTAATTGGATATAATGTTTGTTCGGATGTTTGTTTTATTTGTGGAAGAAATAACAAAGTTAGTTTGGAAGCAAGCTACAAAAATTCTAGCGCTGGTTGGTATGGAACAGAAGGTAAATCATATTTTTCAGTCAAATCTGAAATTAACTCGATTGTAGAATAGTTTAGTGGCGAATTTTTGAAAAGTCGTAACGGATTGAGTTTCCTTACTATGGTCAGTAGAGTGCCCCAAACAACCCGACTTTTGAAAAAGCTATGCGCTGCAGGCTTAAATTGATCCTAGATCTAGTACAACATCTCATGCCAAATTTGGCCCAGATCAGATTACGGGAAGTGTCGCTAAACGAGCCTGAAGTTTGTATGGCTTTTTGAGAAATTTTGTCAAGGAGAAACATGAAAAACCAATTTGGTTCCTTTCGGACGATTTTTTTTGAATATGTTTTTTTTTAAACCCAAATTATTATAAATATTTTATCCGAAAACTGCATTTCGATTAAAGTTGGAAAGTTATTAAATTCGAAAATTGGCTAACTTTTTTAAGGGTTCATCTCAGTTAATGATGCGTAAATGAATACCACCCTTATAAAAAGTTTGCCCTTTTTTGAAGCCTAAAAACTTTTTTTTCGTTACTCTTATTGTAATGCAGTTTTGGCAGGAAATATTTTTCATAGTTTAGGCTTAACGAAAAACCATGTCAAAGAAATCGTCCGTAAGGAACTAAAGTTATCGATGAAAGATTGTTTTTTTTTTATGTTTCTCCCTAACAAAATGTCTAACAATCCCATACAAACTTCAAGCTCGTTGAGCGATCGCTTCCCGTGATCAGATCTGGCCCAAATTTGGCATGAGATCTTGTAATAAACCTAGGATCATTTTTAGCCTGCAGCGCATAACATTTCACAGGTTTTGAATTTCCCCTACAAATTTGGGGCAGTCTAATTGGCAGGTATTGTAAAAATCTAAAAACAGGTCATACAAATCATATCGAATCGCGTAAAAAACTTCGGTGTGTTTTCGAATTTTTTCTTCGAGTTTCGATAACGTGAAAAAAACTATTGTAATGGAATATTGTCCGAAAACCATATTTCAGTTTCGCTACCAAGTTTTGCAAACTATTGCTATGAAGAAATCAATTGAAAAAACAATAACGCGGTTTTAGTGACGAGTGTCATATTGACATTCTTAGTTTAAGAGAAGCAGATAATGATCCCGCTTCGATTTTCCAGCACCCTGGTAAAAGACCTCCTGTAAACTGTCGATGATCCGGAGCCAGCGTCTCACATGGTTTTTTTTTTCTTTATTATAGAGACTTTCAGCCTCGGGCTGGTTCGTCTCACATGGCTCCAGTTAAGATTTTTGTCGATTATTTGGATTTCGGCGGCTAGGCATCGGCGCCACGAGTTTCTGGATTTTCCTCTCTTTCACTCTACTACTGGATCCCATTGATTTGGTGATAATATTTTTCCTATAACATTTTTGCATGATCAATGCATACCTGAACAAAAGTTAAAAAAAAAGTAAGTACTAAAAGCAACTCATCTAAGTGCTTATATTATGTATTATTGTTCTTCTTCTTCTTTAACCAACAAAGCCAAAACTGGTAAGCATTCTGGAAAATAAAAGCCTCGCATCCTTAAAATTTTTCATCATAATATCTGAATCCGGAATCCGGAATTCAACCAATGTTTTTGAAGTTAATTTGTCTCTTCCCACATCCTGTTGTTTTTGCTTCATCACACTTCACAATTTTACACACCTTAGCAGATGTTTTCAACTTGATTTAATATTAGTTCTTCATTTTTTATACTTTTTTCTTTAAAGCGAAGAATAAAGTTTTTTCTTTAAAGCGAAGAATAATGACGTTCGCGCGAGTCAACGCCTACTCGAATTCCTCCTTAATTGGTTTTACATTATCACTTAATTATTTGAAATCATATCTTCAAAATAGTCCTAAAAGTTTCCATTTTTTCATGAAGCTTTTAGTAAAAACGAGGATTCTTGAAGACTTCATTTGAAACTGAAACACTCATGAAAATGTATCAAAAATAAATAAATAAAATTAAAATAAGCATAAATAAGCAAAGCATAACTTAATTGATACAAATTTTAACATTAAACTATATTCTACACAATTGAACACTAAACTTTTGATAACTCATAGATACTTAATTTGTAGTATTTTTACCAGATATTTCTGAGAAATAATATGTCGAATATCGGTGTTTCCGGAAAAGATGTCTTCGCGGTCCTGAATGTGTTAAAAAAAAGGTTTGCCCTTCAAATCAGTTTCATTTTCAACTTCTGTAAACTCGATTAAAATTTTAGTTATAATTTAAAACATTGTTTGAAGTATTTACAATATAAATGAGGACCTTGGAGCCGAAGCGGTATAAATGACAAAATGGAAAAAATCGAGATAACCTTCTAGAACGAATCCTTGACTGTCAAACATCATATGCTATTTTAATCATAATTTTATTTCATTATTTTCTTATGTTTTGAGCTCGTTGAAAAAATCCTGCTAACTAAAAATTACTTTCTGTTTGGAGTTAAAGGGGTATAAGTGCAGCACTTATACCCCTTTGCCAGCAAGTAATTTACTTATGCCCCTTTTCCACCAACCAAAATGCCATTTCCAGTAAGAAAAGTTTTTTTTTCATCGGGACGAAAAATTTAATAAAAAGTGGGGGCTTGTGCTCAGTTGGCAAGTCTGTTGTCTCCTGAACCGATGTCCGCGAGTTCGATCCCAAGAGTAAACAGCGAACACAGTTTTACCGGATAAGTTTTTCAATAACGATCCGCCAACTGCAACGTTGATAAAGTCGCGAATGCCATAAAGATGGTAAAACGACTATAATCGAAACAAAAAAAAAAAAAAAAAAAAAAAAAAAAAAAAAAAAAAAAAAAAAAAAAAAAAAAAAAGTGGAATTTAATATGCATTTAACAAGTAAATCATGTTTGGAAATATACCATCAACAGTTAATCATTTCATTGCATTTATTGATAAATCTAGTGAACAAAATATTATCAAATTTTGTATTTTTTCTATGCTAACCCCAATAAATGAATTCCAAATCCTGATTTCTGTCCTCTCCACTTGCCTATAAATTGTATGCTGTCCTCCCAACTCGCATAATTGTTTTAAAAACGTTTAGGATGTCCTCTGAACTCGCCTTCAAATTTCGAGCTGTCCTCTCTCACTTGAAATTGTGAACATCATCAGCTTAACAGCTTGTCCTTACGACTCGTTTGATATTTCATTTTTATTCTTATTTCAACATTAGTTCGTAAGCCGCTCATATCTAAAAAAAAAGCTTGTTATTTATCACATCACTAAATTTAAATATTTTTCACTTGAGTCCAAATTTAATCTAAAATCATCAAACTGTATTACTTTTTTTCGCTTCAACTACTTTTCGTTTAATGCGTATTTGAATAACTCATTTTACCACGTTAAAGTAATTAATAAAGTGTTTGATTTTTAAGCAACTTTGATGGTAATTCACTCAACGTGAACCGTTTGTTTTCCTTTTTCGGTTCGGTTTTTCTTTATAGTTTCTTGATCAATTAAGCTTACGAGAAATCAACTGTCACGGACGCCAAATGTGCAGACTTGTCGGGAGCTCCAAAATTCGGAAGCTACGCCAGTGATCCGCCGGATCAAGAACTACCAGCGGAACACACACACACTAATGGACTCGCTCGCTTGATCGCCTACTGACTGACCGACTTCCTGCACGATTTCGTTTCAATTTTTCTCCCGCGTGAGACAAGTGAGAGAAGAGCTTTGATGTACTCTCTGCGACCAGCAGTGCAACCTGATTGATAAAAATCAGATGGTGTATTTGCAAGAATTGCCCAATGACAGAAACAGCAAATATTGTCGCTGGCAACGGTTCGCATGCGCTGAGAGAAAAAAAAACTTGTACTCTCTTGCATTCTTTCTATGTATGTATATTGCCTCCACTTTGGTAGGTAAATGCTGTTTTTTCGAGTTTCATACGGTCATTTTGTAATGTATATGAAACGTATAAAAAAGTTGTTGAGAAATATACCTACAAGAATATTTGCTGGGTACATTGGTCGGAGTAGTCTTCGTTTCCTTAACAGGTTAGACGGGTCGACGGAGAATAACACCGATACGGGGTTAACGAACTTCCTCTGCACTGTTGAGCAGAACCTCTTTGTGGAAATTCCCTTGTTGGCCGAGGATCCCTTTGGTAGGTTTTGTAGCCGGAAACTGCTCTGAGAATTTGAAGGGGTCACAAAACGGATTCGGATCTATTTTATTTACGCACTCCCACACCGCACTCGATACGCGAAAAATCGCACCTAAAGCAGTCAAAAAACACTCTCGACTTATTCGATTCACGCCGATCGTTTTTCTATCTCCTCTTTCGTTCTGTTAACATTTGTTGAACCATGATAGGTATGCTATTTTACTGACTATGAGCCTTTCTTCACTCCGCGGGTGTGGGATGGCACGTTTTCCAATAATTCATTCCTCTTCTGATCAATCATGTTTTGTGTTTCAAACTGACTCTGATTGAATATAAAATGAAAAATGAACAAAAAAAATTAAAATTTTAGAATTGCGATCCCTTGCAATTTTTTATCTTAACCCTCCCAGGCCGTTCGCAGAATTTGACCGATATTTAAAAAAAACTGATTTAATACACTTATCAGTGGATTGGAGGCTTTCTTACAGAGTGTAAATTATCTTTGGAAATAAATGACACAATAATGGATTCCTTATTTCTGAATTATATATGATTAATCTATAAAAAAGATTATGGTTAAAGAAAATCGATAGCAAAAATTACTAAACTCAGTATAAAAAAAGGTGGTCAGTACGTTTTTTGGAGGATAAGCGAACTGATATTCAACGAGTTCATTTACTATCAACAAATTTCAAACTGTTCAAGTTTGAGAGCCACAATTCTCAACACTCACTAGTGGTCTAGGAGTTAGCCTCCTAAACTCTCAAGCTAGATGTCGTGGGTTCGATTCTCTGCTGTTTGATGAACTTTTTGTCAAATTTTCGATCGCCTCCGTAATTAATTTAGCGATTGCTGGCTGCTGCTGCTGAGCAAATGGCTACCTTTTTTGGAGCCAACGTAAGCATAATATGTTCTATGGAATAGAAATTTTTTAAACAATTTTGTTTTTTTTTTTGGTTTTGAGATATGACCTACAGGAAAAAAAATCCAATTTTTTGATACTAAATTCATCAAAATCGTGAAACCTAGAATAGAAGTTAATGTGGTAAGAACGTTTTAATGGAACATACAAATTTCCGGACATCATCCTAACTCGTCGAGCTGAGTCGATTGGTACCTATAAAGTGGGGTCATTGACCCTTAATTAATGATATCCCCAACTGACCGTTCGCTATGCCTTTCTGTAAGAAAGCCAAAAATCGTTCACACACACATAGGATCTTAGTGAAACTTCATGTATCTTTGAAGAGATCTTCTTTCCTTAACTCTAAGCGTACATATTTTGAAGTTATTATGGCTAGCATCTTACAACTGCTAAAACCACCAGACCACAGAAAGTGTACTATGTATGCCATGACCGGGATTTTATCTCATGAACTTTAGCGTAGATGACTTGAACTCTAACCACTACGCCAAAGCCGCTGGCTGGGATATTTATGATTATAGATTCATTGTTAAGGTAATTTATTCAAGATTTTAAATATATAAAACTAAATCGATTTGACTTAGCAGATGACTTATAGAAGCCTTTAAACAGAAAACCTCCGAAAAAAGACATCATTTTAAAATTCTTATATCTGCAGTTCATGTTGGTGTATTATTTTTTTTATATGTTTCGAAATTGTGAAAAAACAAATCTTTTTAAACAAATAAACAAATTTCAGCGTCCCATGAGAGAAAACGTTGCTACAAATTTTTGAAAAACCCCATAAAAAGCATATCAATCGATTGTAGAGATTAAAATCTATCATTGGGTATATAAAAAGTGGGCAGGTTTGATGAAAAGTTTAAAGGAATCGCGATAACAAATTGAGAAATGTACGCATCATAGCAGCTTGGTTCGAAAATCACGATTTTTTTCTTGTTTTCATTCTCGTATTACGAATAACAGTAATATTTGAGATACTATGTATTTTCAGTGAAAATCATAATCATGTTATCAAAATATATCTAAAATTTGAATTTTGAAAATCGGTTCAATTAAAAATGAGATACATCGCTGCTAAGAAAAAATGTTGTCCCATGGGACCCAAAAATTTTTATATATTTTTGAAAAGATTTATTTTTCACAATTTCATATAAACATATAAACATATAAAAAAATTAATACACCAACATATACTGCAGATATAAGAATTTTAAAATGATGTCTTTTTTCGGAGGTTTTCTGTTCAATGCATTCTATAGGTCATCTGGTTAGTCAAATCGATTTAAGTTTTATATATTTAAAATCTTGAATAAACAATGAATCTAAAGTCATAAATATCGGTCAAGATATGTGACCAGTGGAACGAAATCGATTTACTAGTCAAAACAAACGAAAAATAATTTGTTCAAAATTTTGCGAACGGCCTAGGAGGGTTAATAGCCAAATTTGTATCAGTAACCTAAACCAAAAAACTCTTATTTGAATTTTTAATTGTTAACGGCTTAGTCAGTCATATTATTGAAAAACTAAACGGATGAATAGAGTCGGCAATCCCAACCAGCAAAACATACATTTTGGCATAATTGTCAAATACATTACTGTAAACAGTAAACAGTAAACAAAGCGCTGCAACACAGTTTTGTCGAATGGTGAAGCGCCGCAGTGTGTTCTATGAAGAATTCCACTACAATAAATTTATCCAACAATTACCAACAAAAATAGTCACTAGACGAAAAACGAACCTACTCTCGAAATTACTCTCCACTGAACAAGGCTACAAAAAATATCCGAAACGTCTGGACAGTAGTAAAAACAACTTTGATTTTATAAAGTATGACTGGCTAAGCCGTTAACCATTAAAATTTCAAATAAAAATTATCCTGTAGCAAATTAAATGTTGGTTTTCAATATGAATTCTTTTCTCAATTATTTATTTCTAAATTAATTCCTGAATCTGCATTAAAATTACGAATAATGAAACTGGTTCTGATATTCCCATTAGGGATCACCACTGTAGAAATTTTTCAAGTTTCAATTCTGCATTAGAATTAAGGGTAAAAATTCCAATCAATATCTTAAAAATGGTTGGTAATTTTAAATATTTTCCTTTTATAGTCAGAAATGATGAGTGTGGAATATGAAAATTAAATCTAAATTAAGTTTGAAATGCAAAACCAGGATTTCGTCCCAATAATGATCCGAATTCCAAATCCAAATTGATAAACTGGTTTTAGGATCCAAAATCCGATCACGGGCATCAAATTTTAATATTATTTTGAAATTGGAACCAGAACATCCGAGATCAAACTTCCGAATAAATATGAAAAAAGGTTAATAGGATTGACGACAATAAATATATAAATAAATTCTGACCTTTAACGATCATTTAAAAAGAAATTCTCAGTTTGCTCAAGCCGCATTTCGCTTTTCCAGAAATCTGACCATTGTTCAAACTGTTATATGCAACTGATTGTAGGATTTGACTTTTAAAAGCCTTTACTGAGAAATACTCGTTTTTTAAAAGATGATTTTACGTATTTTTATTCTTAGCCTGTTTCTATCGATTTTTTTCAAGCTTACTGCAAACAGTTGAAACGATGAAGTAATTAATATTTTATAAAAAATCTTTTGAAAATGAAACGAAAAATTTAATGAAAAAAAACCTGTAATACATACTTAGAAAACGGGAGCCTTCAAGAAATTTCAAGCCACACCGCAGAGAGGGCCTTCAAAATCTGATGGAAAAGGGCCAAACTTCCTTCCTTCCGCTTCGAGGTGGTCCAATTACTTGGCGCATAAGAAGGTAGTGCAAAGAGAAGTCTTCAGCAACAGCAGCAGCAGCAGCAGCAAAAGTATCCGTATCCGTTTCTGCCGGGATACAAAGATGGATAGAAAGTTTCCGTTCACCCTGATCCATCAGCCCCATCAGGGCCACCACGCCAATTTCACACACGGCCAAGCGGAAGAAGGCAGGGCATCATCTAACTTTGTGTGAAAATTATGCAAATCAACTTTGTCGTGGGTAAGAGGAGCAGGTATCAGCTGATGGAGGGGCGAGACTCTTCCGAACTTATTCTACCAAGTTGATTTACTATTATGCTACCTTCTTGCATTATTAGAAGTGAAGCCTAAGAAATGTTTTTGAAGTTGTGATGAAATTTATAAAATACAGATTGATTACAGAGCAATTTCCCGGAAGAATGCATCTGAAGATTGTGTATTTTATGAGAAAGTGGTGGCTCCAGAGAGTATTGGACATCTATTTATGGAATGAATATTGCTAGATGATTGAATTTTATGGATCGTTTCCGATAATCTCTCAATCATATCGAAGGTATAACAACAAGTGGAATCATATAAAAATCCAATAAGTTCAACTTGTGCTTTGTTAACCAATAAGATTAAACCCCTCAAAGAAGCATTTGCCCCTGTCCAGAACTGTTGATTCCAATCTATAGTTTCTGGTCAATAAAACACAATCAAAAGGCAATCATTTCCATTTCCACAATTGCAACCGGTATTCATATATCAAAACTTGTAACTCTCACTACAACGAACAACCATTTCGAGTTCAATTAAGGAAACAGGTAGTCACCATTTGGAAGAATTTTATCTTTTCCTTGTGATATAATCCCCCAACTGCCTCGAGTCTTGTGGTTTGAAAGTTGGGAAAAATCTTCTCACTCCAGCTTCTCAACGAAGAATTTTCTCGATCTGCTGTTATTTCCGGTGAGGTGGAAACCACACTTATTCCAATTATCATCGGATGCAGCAGGACTGCATCTGCTAGAGTTTGTTCGTTTGTTGGTTATTTTTTTCAGTTTTAATACCTTTGTTTACTTCTGATTTCTTTCCGAGTAAATTTATGAGATGCTCATTGCTTTCTCTCGTTTGTTGATGCAACTAGCTTGTCCTCCTAAACCAACTTTACAAACAGCAAAACTTTGCCATATTTGTGTGGTCTCATGTGCGAGAACAAACACATTAAAGAAGCAGCATCTCGAACGACTCGAACGGTCACTGGCAGCTGTTATAAATATCAGAGTGCAACTGGTTGGCACCAAGAATGGGGAACTTTGAATATTCCTGTTATGATCAAAATGAATATAAATCTCTGAGAATCCACTTATGAAAACGAACAAAATCGAATGCGATGCTATCGCCTAAAGTTATGCAACCGTTAAATATGTGGACATATTTTCCGAATTTCCGAATTTCCGGCTTTCCGTTTACACTTGATTCAGCTCCGGAACTACTTGTTATGACACCAGAGGTGCCGATAACAAACAACCGATACTTTAAGTTAGTTTACAACACAACCCCTGACAGGAGGAGCAAGCAGCTTCAGCCTCAGGTTTCTCTCTGTATTCTTGTTTGATTCTAAGTTATGAACAGGATTCAAAGTTTCTTCCGAAAATGTTCCGGAATGGCTTTTCGGGGAACCATGTAAGCAGCTTCCTCCGATGCAGAGGCGTTTTACTTTTGAATTGGTTTGTTTTTCGGTGATCAATGATGCTGTAAGGATGAGAGGAAGGAACTACGCTGTTTATATGCAATAGTAACTTGGCCCCATTTCGCATTCTTTGTGGCCGAAGTTAGGCAAACATATTCGTGTTGTGATATAGTTGCAGGCGGTTTTGAAGTTTGTTTACTACTGTTGCTTTACGGGCGTTAGCAGTGTAAGTTGTTTCACAAGTGAGGTGATTAGAAAATATCTCACTGAAACAAAGTTAGCCTCGAGCCGAATAATTTTTGAAAACAAAGTTTTCATTATAGTCTAGAAATTTGTTTAAAAGAAATATATTATAAGAATTTTAAATTGAATACAGTAATAAAATTCAATAACAGACTAGAAAATTAGATTTTCTTTTTTAAATTGTCTTGTTTCAACTCAAATTGCAATACGAGAAAACGCTGTAGAAAATAAATGGATTATTTTTATTTAAAAATCGACAAAGAACAATTTTGACAATTTTGACAATTTTGACAATTTTGCCAATTTTGATAATTTTGACAATTTTGACAATTTTGACAATTTTGACAATTTTGACAATTTCGACAATTTTAACAATTTTGACAATTTTGACAATTTAGACAATTTTGACAATTTTGACAATTTTGACAATTTTGACAATTTTGACAATTTTGGCAATTTTGACAATTTTGACAATTTTGACAATTTTGACAATTTTGACAATTTTGACAATTTTGACAATTTTGACAATTTTGACAATTTTGACAATTTTGACAATTTTGACAATTTTGACAATTTTGACAATTTTGACAATTTTGACAATTTTGACAATTTTGACAATTTTGACAATTTTGACAATTTTGACAATTTTGACAATTTTGACAATTTTGACAATGTTGACAACTTTGACAATTTTGACAATTTTGACAATTTTGACAATTTTGACAATTTGACAATTTTGACAATTTTGACAATTTTGACAATTTTGACAATTTTGACAATTTTGACAATTTTGACAATTTTGACAATTTTGACAATTTTGACAATTTTGACAATTTTGACAATTTTGACAATTTTGACAATTTTGACAATTTTGACAATTTTGACAATTTTGACAATTTTGACAATTTTGACAATTTTGACAATTTTGACAATTTTGACAATTTTGACAATTTTGACAATTTTGACAATTTTGACAATTTTGACAATTTTGACAATTTTGACAATTTTGACAATTTTGACAATTTTGACAATTTTGACAATTTTGACAATTTTGACAATTTTGACAATTTTGACAATTTTGACAATTTTGACAATTTTGACAATTTTGACAATTTTGACAATTTTACAATTTTGACAATTTTGACAATTTTGACAATTTTGACAATTTTGACAAATTTGACAAATTTGACAATTTTGACAATTTTGACAATTTTGGCAATTTTGACAATTTTGACAATTTTGACAATTTTGACAATTTTGACAATTTTGACAATTTTGACAATTTTGACAATTTTGACAATTTTGACAATTTTGACAATTTTGACGATTTTGACAATTTTGACAATTTTGACAATTTTGACAATTTTGACAATGTTGACAATGTTGACAATTTTGACAATTTTGACTATTTTGACAATTTTGACAATTTTGACAATTTTGACAATTTTGACTATTTTGACAATTTTGACAATTTTGACAATTTTGACAATTTTGACAATTTTGACAATTTTGACAATTTTGACAATTTTGACAATTTTGACAATTTTGACAATTTTGACAATTTTGACAATTTTGACAATTTTGACAATTTTGACAATTTTGACAATTTTGACAATTTTGACAATTTTGACAATTTTGACAATTTTGACAATTTTGACAATTTTGACAATTTTGACAATTTTGACAATTTTGACAATTTTGACAATTTTGACAATTTTGACAATTTTGACAATATTGACAATTTTGACAATTTTGACAATTTTGACAATTTTGACAATTTTGACAATTTTGACAATGGTCAAAGCAAGCCTTGCTTCGGATCGGACGTTTTTTCAGTTGCGTGTTCGATTTCTTGGGTTTGTTCCTGGCTGAGGAAAATATCTTATACCTATAAGTTGATTTGTTTTTAATAACTGGAGATATCGTTGCTCTCATTTCACGTTTGTGCTCCAATTCCAAGGAGGGATCAGGAAATACCTAATTGGTGCTTTGGTGCATGAGCTGAAGTCATCACAAAGGCAAGAAAAATCGCAAAGTGAATTGCCGATTGAGATAAAAAAAAAGGCAATTGGCAAAGTGCCGATGGGGGGCCGGTGAAAAACATGCTTTCAAAAAGTGTTAAATTTTAAAATTCATTCAAAGAAATTGAAAAAAGGATAATTGTTTTCTACAGCGCCGTGCTACTCTTTACTAGCTCAAGTTATTTGACAGTGAAAATAAATGTGAGTTGAAATGAAAAATTGACATGATTTGCATATATACCGAACTTCAATTTAGCACTTGGTTTATACGTTTGAAGTAAAGTTTGGTGGAAATGCGTATTTTAAGGAATGACTGATGAAAAATCAGGAAGTTCAGTCATTCAAAGGAGATGAAATGATTCTGAAACCCGAAAGCCAAGCTGTGAGGACAAGGAAAGCAAACGTGAATTTAGAACAGTGATCGGGAGTGTAAACATGTGAGTTTCTTGTATTCAGAATAACTCCCACAACGGAGAAAAACCTAAGTATTTGAATTTTTTAAATATTATTTTGAAAATATATGAATGACATGAAGTTGGAAAAAATGGTTAAAACAATTTGAAGGACCGCTTTTTGTGGTTGTTTTATTTCTACCGACCTCATTGGTTCCTTCTGCTTATGCGTCCTAACTTAACCACGAAAAAATTTAAATGAGTAACAATGTTTTTAATTTTTTTTTACGGATTCAGATTCGATTTGATGTAAACTAGTTTTTAACCAAGGTGTTAAACTTAAATAATAAATAAAGAATTTTGAACTGATATTTTTTTATTATCGTCTTTGGTTGAATTACCGTCCAGACTAACAGCTTAAATCTAAGAAATTCTGCTAAGTGCTAATTTAAACCTACGTTTACACATATTAGAATCAAACAAGTGACACACTGAGTTAAAACGTTCACAACACTTGTCAATAGGATGATTTCTGCCATATGCGGTACGATGATAGGGTATCCAGAGAAACTGGCGTTGTCGAAGTGACCTTGTAGGAACGTAGATATTGACACGTTGAAGTATGTACGGGGAGTCGACGCGGTGAGTCAAGGTATTAAAAATGAAAACTTGCTGCAATTCGATACGACGCTTTTCAAGTGTGGTTAGGGATATCAGGGCACATCTCTGCTCATACGGTGGAAGTCGGAGCGGTTCGTTCCACGGGAGACGCCCTAGAGCGTATCTGACGAAGCTACGTTGAACCCGTTCTAGGTGGTTGCATTGTGTAATCTGAGTAGGAGCCCACACCTGGACGGCATACTCCAGTATGCTACGAACTGACGAACAATAAATGGCTTTCAGTGCGTATACGTCGTCGAAACCTTCGGTGTTCCGGCGCAAAAACCCAAGTGCAGCAAATCCTTTTGCAGAGGTGAGCGCGATGTGTTCGGAGAAAGTAAGTCTGTAATCAATTTTCACTCCCAGGTCAAGAATAGACTTCACATTCTCCAAGCAGAAACCTGATAGTTGGTAGTCAAATCTGATCATGTTTCGGGAACGGGTAAAGTTGATGATCTTACACTTTTTAGCATTGGCCTCCATTCCGTTCATTCGGCACCAGTTTTCTAACGAGGCAATGTCAGCTTGAAGGGCGAGACAGTCTACAGTGCTTACAATCTTTCGAAAAAGCTTCAGATCGTCGGCATACATTAGCGTATCGGATTGAAGAGTTGCACAGAGATCGTTAACGAAGATTATGAAGAGAAGAGGCCCGAGATGGCTTCCTTGAGGTACACCTGATGGGATGGCAAATGTTCTTGTTTTTTTTAAACTATGAAAGAACCAGAAGTGTGCCAAGTAAAATCCACATTTTTAGAAGCTTTCTGCGTTTTGCGCTAGAACAGTTATAAATGTTTTCTATTAGTTAATTTTTCCTATTCGTCAAATTGTATGTTCATCGAATTTTGTGATAAAATATTTTTCACAAACCATTTAAAAAAGCTAAGGATGCTGAATAGTTTTGGGTTTCTCCAGATTTCCAAATTGTCCGGTTTTATTCACTTTATTTGAAATATGAAAAAATTGACATCTAAATTATGTTTTTGTCTCTGGAACAAAATTTTTTGAGCAAATTTTATCTAAACAACTCAAAATATGATTCATTGGCTGAAGTGTGTCGATAAAAAAAAGAGAAATTCTTAGCATTTTTCTTTTTAGTTGTTATTGAATAAATTTTCCCTGATGTTGTGCGAATTTTGAGAGAAAATTTGAATTCCCAGACTTTTCAAAGCTTAACGATAACACAGTCGGAAATTGTTTGGCCCGCAGTCTTGATGAAATATATACGGTAAGCTCAAGTTAATCCGGATGATGAAGTTCCTAGTATATATGGTAGTAAAAATTTGAATTCGATATCTGTGCTCAGATTTTGGGTTCTGTATACAATTTATTCTACATGATTTTCTGTTTGGAATATCATTATGACGAATTGATTCGAATCTTGGTGTTGAATTTAAAATAGAGTTAGATGTATTTGCCACATTCGCAACTCATTTTGGAATATGAAAAGAAAATATTCAAAATCACAATCCATTTTCAAGGTTTGGATTTATTGACTTTGGAACTGGAGAATATTTAAATCTTAAATCCGTTTTTAAGATTTGGATAGGAAATTTTCATCCTTAATTCTTATGCAGAATTGACATTTTAGAAAGTTTAATGAAGGTGATCCAGAATTGGAAAAGGACTCGCAGCAAGCCGTGCTCGAGAACGGTCGCGTTTTCTGTCGGTCTCGGTTTTGGTCCTGTCGTAATGTGTTTTCTTGAAAAATTATAATTTTGTTTGGCTGATCGGGGATTTTTCGTGTTGTGTTGAAGTGATATACATATGTGACCTCTGGTAGAAGTATACCTCACGCTTCGCACCTAGATCAGGAGTAACATTTTGCATGCGCCGCTGGGTGTAGAAAAGGCAACATCTCTGACGAATACGGAAAAAACCCGGTGAGGATATTCCATGATGGCTTTTTTTTTTCTCAGGGATTTTAAACCAATGATGGAATTTTTCAATTTCAATCTCTCTTTTCATTAACTTTAACCAAAAATAATCCATTACAAGATTCGGAACTCTAACGGAAATCGACGAACGTCAAAAAGCGCCACCATCAAATGTTGCGGCAGAAATGCAACTACTCAGTATAAACACGCTTAGGAGAAAAACCTAATTTATATTACAGGTTTTGAAAAAACTAGCAGTTTGAGGGTTAATTTGCACTACAATTACACTGAGGTCTTTGTATCAGAGTCAGTATTCGATATTCAGTCTTTTTGCTTGAGAAATTTTTCGAATTGGCAATAAATGTCCGATGGCATGATGGCATGAAAATCCTACGATATGGTTATTCGATGAAAAAGCCTTGCGAGTAAAAGTTGAAATTTGTTGTTCGCTTAACTTTTAAATGCTGTAAATGACTAAAAAAATTGCATGAAACCCCCCAATATAGTTAGTGGGTTAAGGATTCACTGGAAGAATTTTAATTTCTTTGTCAACAAAATAATCCAAGATATAAAAAGGTAAAGTAAGGTGAAATAATACTAAACTAGGTACGATTAAATCATGTAAATCAAAATCAATAAAGGTTTAAAAAGATAAAATATAATAAACAATACAAAACCAGATAAATTTTATGTGCATCTTAACTAGTTTGAATTGAGGCCTTGCAAAAATAAATTGTATTCCAACAAAAACGATGATACCCGTCAAAATAAAAACCTAGCCACTTCGCCAAAAACCCTTGATCGCATGATTATCAGCAATTTTTCTTGGAATTATCAAAATCAACCATGATCCAGCTCAAGTGAACGCTAATTTCCAAAATATCCAATGAACATACACTGACACTTTCAGTGTTCTGTTGTAATTTTCTTACTTCGAACTTTTTATGGAAGAAGAGTTGAACATAGGAATTTTCATGTCCCTAGATAGAAAACATTTCCCAGAATCTGTTGACATATAAAGTGTCCAATTATCACAAACTAGTTAGAGTCAATGTGTAAACTCCAATAAATGCGATGAGTAAGCGTGAGTTGAATACTTTTGTCCATCAGTGTAAGTAAATAACATATATTTTGTAACGATCCAGTAGAAACCTCAACCAAAAGCCACCATTGCGGTGAAAAAATAATGTTCATTTGGTATACTGAGTATTGACGAACAGTCGCCAATACTGAAGATAATCACAATACTTTTCTTGATTGTCTTCTGGGCTGTTAAAAATCGTAGAAGCGGAACAACCTGAAGACATACAAGAAGCAGAAAGTGTCCAAACAAACGGTTGAACAAAAATCACGAGCCAAAACCAGAGCCCGGAAGCTGTTTCATCGGATTTTGCAGAAGCCAGATGCGTGCATTCTCATGGACGATGAAACTTATGTAAAAGAGGATTTCAGTACTCTTCCGGGACCACAATTCTACACTTCAGCTATTGGGAAGGATGTGAGTGACCACGAGAAGTCGATTGAGGTGGAAAATTTGACCAGAAAGTGCTTGTGTGGCAGGCAATCTGCTCCTGCGAATTGAAGTCGGCGAGTTTCTTTACAAAAGGAACAATAAATACCGATATCTACCAAAGAGTGTTTGCAGAAAAGGTTGCTGCTACTATATAAGAAACATATGACTCCACCGTTGTTCTGGCCGAATTTGGCATCAGCCCACTACGCTAAATCCACTCTTAGATGGTTTGAGGATAACGATGTAGATTTCGTTGAGAAAGATATTAACCCACCAAACTGCCCCCAGCCCCATAGAATGATATTGGGATATTGGAGTTTTCAAAAAGGATGGTAAGGCCAACAGGACCATGGCGGTTTTCCAGAAAAATTGGAATGCTGCTAATAAAATCGAACTAAAGCTTTACTTTTGAATGTCCTATTTTTTTAACACTAAGTTTGTTTATTACTAAACATCGAGCACACATGTTTTTCAATAACTGTCCGCCAAATTCAGCTTTAATATAAAGTCGTGAATGCCACAAAGGTAGTAAAACGACTATAATCAAAGTAAAATGCCGCAGCTCGTGGTGTAGAGGATAGCCTTCAAGTCTTCTAAGCCTACGGTCATGAGATCGAATCCCGGTCACGGCATACATAGTACACTTTCTGTGGGTTGTTGGTTTAAGCATTTTAAAGACGCTAGCCATTATATCCTTGAAAGTTGTACGCTTAGAGTTAATTAAAAAGGAATCTCTTCGAGGAAACATCAGATTTCATTGAGATCCTGCGTGTGTTTGCGTTCGTTAAAAGAAAAGGAAAAAAAATTAAATATCATGGATAATATGGTCATATGTATATTAAGTTGAAGGCTACCATGATTGGAAATCTTTTATCCGAATGTAGGCGAGATTGCCGAGCTTCTTGAGTAATTTGCAAGAATGAAACACGAGTGTCGTAACTGTATGTCTGTGCTTACATGTTTCAACTTCTTGGTTAAAACAAAGCGTTACCAAAGAATTATAACCAGATATGAATTAATGAAATTCGTGCAAGAAAATTATTGGAACCCATTATTTACATTGTTGTAATGTTGAACAAAGTTGTGAATTGAGCAGCATCAATTGATAACAACACGATTGGGAACATTATCCGAGCAGAGAAACAATAAAGTAAATTTCATTGTTCAATTTCTGAGAAAATATTTTCTACAATATCTGCTGTCCCTGACTGGAAGGTTCTGTTCGGGTCTTCTCCTACCCCAAAAGGAGACAGCAAATTTCTATCCAATCGCCCAGGAAGGACAGGAAAATTGCTTCTGCTAGATGTCTTACAAGAAAAGAAAATCATCCGCACAGAATATGATAGCTATGGGAAAATCAGTGCCCTATCTAGTAGCTGTGATGGGTATGTAATTTTTTGCTCTTCTTCTAGTGATGTTCCGATTGGCCCCTCAAATGGCTGCTGGCTATCAGGACTACTCTCTAACCACTTCGAACAAATGTTGTACAGAAATAGCCTTGTCTTAACATAATTCGACGTGTCTTGTCTTGGCCCCATGACACGAATACTCGAAGTACCTACACATACATACACCTACACCTATAGATACACGCACACAAAAGGCAAAGTCTTTTAACAGCTGGCCTTTTCTTGGTTCTGAAGAGTGTAGTTAGTTCTGAACAGCTCCATTTCCACTTTCCGTAACGTGATAGCTGTAATGATGATAATAACGATAGTAACAATAATGGAGCACCGATTTCGTCGAAGAGTTGCTGGGAGGCATCTGGGGTATCGTCTTCGTTTCGGAATTCATTCCATTCCATTGCATTGGATTGGATACCGACACTTGTCCATCTGAAGGCTGCCTGCCGGAATCTTATGGGAAGCAGATTATCCCCACCGCAGCCATCTTGTAGCTAGGCCATGCCAAGCGGACACATTTCTGTAACGTAACCTATAACGTAAGTGCAGTGATTTGTGTCGATAATTGTGTAAATTGAGACACTCGCCCTTTCGTGGCAGTTGAATAGAGGTTGAAAAAAGGTGCAGTGAAAAATAAAAATTGATGGACTTAAATTATTTCTGACTAAAGACAAAAATTTTACCTACAAGTTAAATCGAAGTTTCAACACTCTGCACGGAAGTATAAAATCCAATCGCCAATTGTCGTTTTTTCATGTATGGTATTTTTGACATTTTTGACATTTTCGACAATTTGGACATTTTTGACATTTTTGACATTTTTGACATTTTTGACATTTTTGACATTTTTGACATTTTTGACATTTTTGACATTTTTGACATTTTTGACATTTTTGACAATTTTGACATTTTTGACATTTTTGACACTTTTGACATTTTTGACATTTTTGACATTTTTGACATTTTTGACATTTTTGACATTTTTGACATTTTTGACATTTTTGACATTTTTGACATTTTTGACATTTTTGACATTTTTGACATTTTTGACATTTTTGACATTTTTGACATTTTTGACATTTTTGACATTTTTGACATTTTTGACATTTTTGACATTTTTGACATTTTTGACATTTTTGACATTTTTGACATTTTTGACATTTTTGACATTTTTGACATTTTTGACATTTTTGACATTTTGACATTTTTGACATTTTTGACATTTTTGACACTTTTGACATTTTTGACATTTTTGACATTTTTGACATTTTTGACATTTTTGACATTTTGACATTTTTGACATTTTTGACATTTTTGACATTTTTGACATTTTTGACATTTTTGACAACTTTTGACATTTTTGACATTTTTGAGCATTTTTGACATTTTTGACATTTTTGACATTTTTGACATTTTTGACATTTTTGACATTTTTGACATTTTTGACATTTTGACATTTTTGACATTTTTACATTTTTGACATTTTTGCATTTTGACATTTTTGACATTTTTGACATTTTTGACATTTTTGACATTTTTGACATTTTTGACATTTTTGACATTTTGACATTTTTGACATTTTTGACATTTTGACATTTTTGACATTTTGACATTTTTGACATTTTTGACATTTTTGACATTTTTTGACATTTTTGACATTTTTTGACATTTTTGACATTTTTGACATTTTTGACATTTTTGACATTTTTGACATTTTGACATTTTTGACATTTTTGACATTTTTGACATTTTTGACACTTTTGACTTTTTTGACATTTTTGACATTTTTGACATTTTTGACATTTTTGACATTTTTGACATTTTTGACATTTTTGACATTTTTGACATTTTTGACATTTTTGACATTTTTGACATTTTTGACATTTTTGACATTTTTGACATTTTTGACATTTTTGACATTTTTGACATTTTTGACATTTTTGACATTTTTGACATTTTTGACATTTTTGACATTTTTGACATTTTTGACATTTTTGACATTTTGACATTTTTGACATTTTTGACATTTTGACTTTTTTGACTTTTTTGACATTTTTGACATTTTTGACATTTTTGACATATTTTTGACATTTTTGACATTTTTGCCATTCTCAAAGTTTCTAGTTCATATCTTTGTTGGCTAGCCGACTGAAAACCAACAAGTGCACAATCCATCTGGCTCTTCCCATTTGGATTCAAGATTCCATTCAATCGAAAGAATATTTGCCCAAGAAATGTTCATCTTCTCAAGCTCTTTCCATTCCGAAAATTGGTTTTCAAGCTGTTTGGGTTTTGTTTTCTCCGAACACTTGTCTTGGACCATCAGCTTACGACGACTGGCTGCAAACCATATTGGACTATACCATCAGCAGAGAAGCCAACAGATTACATATCCTACTCTCCTCAACTGCTTTTGAAGCAACTCCCTCGTCATTTCTCCGAGGCAAAAGTTGAGAAAAAGGAAAAGTTTCTCCATTCCCGGGCTCATAAAACAAAGCTTCTGATAGCACCACTTAATAATGGGAAGTTATTTACATTTGTTATTATATGCAAATGCGGGTGGAGAAGTTGCGCTGACAACTGGAAGTCAGTGAGGGAGGTGGCATCTGTTGGGTTGCGAGAAGGAGGGGCGGAGAGACTTCCAAGCATTGTTGGATTATTACAACAAAGTAACTTTCGCACGCGCTCTGTCTCTACCTTTTACGAACATACCTTCTACCTAGGACCGACTTTGGAAAGGCAAACGGAAAAGTTCCACCTTGTGCCGATCTGGGAGACTTTTGAGGCTGTTTGAGGTTTTCCTCCCTCGTGCTTCCACTTAACTTTAGATCTCTCCACCAAGGTGCGGTTCTATTCTTGGCGAAAGTCTTTCGCCAATTTGGCAACAGAGAACGCGCGGTGTTTGCTCTGGAAGGTTACTTTCGCTAACCAATGTTTTACTTGGATTTGAATTTTTCCGTATGCTCTTCGTGATTATCTTTCTAAATGAGGTCGAGGCGAAAATAATCCCGGCCCCGTTGAAATCTGAGCGATGACAAGGGTTCGGATTTTGGATTTGGAACTGTAAACACAAACATTTACAGGAACCATTTCTGTTTAAAGAAACATAAAAACACTGAATATGCTGTTTCATACAAATAGAACCTCTTTCGTGATTTCATTTAATTTCTGTGCAATAATCCTTCATTTCTATTTTTTTTTTCTGAAAAATCATTTTAAACTGTTGGAAATAATGTCCATCATCATCATGAAAAACTAAGCGTGTCTTTAACCTAATGGATAGCAAATGTGATTTTGGATTCGAAAGATTTAGGCTCGATCATCATGAAAAATTTTAACTTAAAATACGATTTTTCAATTTGCAAAAACTGTTGCAAATTTGTTACTTTACCAAACGGTGGGTCACCTTTTGAGCAAATATAAGATATATGTACACTAGACTGCCCCAAATTTGTATGGGAAATTCAAAACCTGTGAAATGTTATACGCTGCAGGCTAAAATTGATCCTAGGCCTAGTACTAGATCTCATGCCAAATTTGGGCCAGATCGGATCACGGGAAGGGGTCGCTGAACGAGCCTGAAGTTTGTATAGGATTTTGAGACATTTTGTTCGGGAGAAACAAGAAAAACCAGTTTTTCATCGATTGCTTTGGTTCCCGTCGGCCGATTTCTTTCAAAAAAGGTTTTTCTTAAAGCCTAAACTATGAAAAATATTTCATCCGAAGACTGCATATCGATAAGAGTTGAGATGAAAATGTTATTAGGCTTCAAAAATGGGCTAACTTTTTTAATGATGGTATTCATCACTTTAAATGAGTTGGGTCGGTCGAACATATTGACGCCGTATTAAGAGTGATGAATACCACCGTGAAAAAGTTAGCCCATTTTAAGCCCACAGCGCATAACTTTTTCCAAAGTCGTGTCATTTGGGGCACTCTAATGTACACTAGAGTGGCAATGAATGTATGCAAAAAATTTTATAATCGAATTTTGAAAACCGGTAAAACACATTGTGTAGATTGGCCCAAAAAACTAACCTGTGCAAAATTTTTGCTCAACCGGACTTGATTTAGGGATTCCTCAAAGCGCTCCCCAAAAATCACACAAAAGAAAATACGGAAAATTCAAAATTTAAAGTGGATGCCAAATGACTTAAAATGGAATTAAAATTCGAAATCGAATGTTACCTTGCAAAAAAATTCAGGCCAAAAATTGACTTTCTGAGAGCAAGCCAATTGGGCCGGGCCGGACTGTTCCTAAATTTTGTATTAAAAATCAAACCCGGATAAAACCGGACAATCTGGCATCCTTACTTAAGACCATGGGTGGCCCGCGGCTGTCTTTTTGTGGCCTGTGAAGCTTCTTCCAGAATGACCACATTCGAATCTTAGTCCTATTTAAGAGTTTAGGTTCTTGATGGTTTCTGTACCATTTCGAGATGAAGTTTATCTAAAATTGTATCGAAACAAAAGAAGTCTGAGAACCCAGTATATTTTTGAATTTTGTAATATTTGACACATGAACAGTACTTTCGAATAACATAACATATGTATATAAAGATGAATCGCCCTTTTTTAATAAACTAATACCAACATTCTTAAAGTGATGAGAGCTCTTTAATTGGTGCATGGCACTAGTTTTTATTTTGACTGGTTTTAAAAGGCTTCATTGAGGAGATAATGAACTGATATTTTCAAAAAAAATTTCAGTGAAATTTGGTACGAAGTTATAGCGAATATCAAAACACATTTATTTACGTAATTAACAATTTATTTGTCAAAGTTCAGTATTTTAGGTATATAAGAGTGAAGAATTTACTTTATTTGTCAGCTACCATTGAAACTAACGAAATTTTTATTGTAAATATCACGGGAAAATATGACAATGAAAATATGATATGACAATTTGCTCAGGGTGTCTTCACCCCATTAAAAAAAATTGCATATTTTTTCAGATGTCTCTACTAACAGTTTTTGCAGTTTATTTACGATTGTTTACATAGTTTTTCACTTCTTACTTAAAAAAAATTTTGAAATGCTATTAACCATCAATTTATAAAATTACGACATCTGAAATGGCCATTCGTAAGCAGTACGCATATGTTATAAGTTAGTTATAAGCTAGACAACTCAATAGGATAAAGAAGTAAAAATCAGAGTTTTTATCTAAGTTGCAGTTGGCGAACAGTTATTGAAAAACTATCCGGTACAACTGTGTTCGATGTTTACTCTTGGGCTCGAACTCGCGAACATCGGCTTAGGAGGCAACTGACTTGCCAACTGAGCTATATGACAAGCCCATTATTTTTTGTATCATATCTTATCCTGAGCTTAAAATTCTAGAAAAACAAGAATCATCTTTATCATCTTTGGGCATATTATTAACCAGAAAATTTTAGATAAATGGGGATTATTTTCGTATTGATCTTTTGACATCACGGTGTCTTTTTTTGAACAATTTCAGACTCTCCTCTATCCTTCGCCTTTCAAACGAAATGGGTTTTGGAAGATTTGCTACAAAATAAATGCGCGAATTTTTAAAATTTTCACTAGTAATTAATTCTTTCTAAATATTTTGAATTTTCCATTTTTAAGATAAGATGTGAATATTCAGATTCCGTCAAAAATAAATATTTATTTCCCTTAAATTCTCTTTAAAAATAAACAAAACAAGTATTAATTTCAATTACATATATTGATGAAATTTTAAAATTATCAATGAAAACATTCTCGGAAAATATCTAAGACAGAATGCTGTTTTGAGTTGTTAGAAGAAAGTGATAATTTAACCGTAATCCACTCTTGAGTGTCAATGTGACACTATTGGAAGGTTGGCGGCTTGTAACTTTATTCAGATGCATCCAATTAATACAATTTCTTCGGGCACCGGCAATGGATTCTAAAAATCTTTAATTTTCCATCCTTACTTCCTTATGAACGCATCCTGAAAGCTCAAGAAAAAAACTCCCTAATCAGACTTTAAATATCAATTTGACACTTCTCGCTTTAAACTGCTATATATCTCTTGTTTCTCATCCGATTTTTTACAAAATTTATGGTTTTGGAAAAATTTGTAATGTACATAAATATGATCCTTAGACATTTCCTTCTACAACACTTCATTTTTACGTTATTCTAAGTCTAAGATGAAAATCCTAAAAAACATGCATCAGAAAAAAAGACTGTATATAAGTTACGGAAAGCTGAAAAAAATCACATAGTTTCTAAGAAAGCTGAAGTTAGAAGTTATACATTGCATTAGGATTATGAATTATATAAAAAAGAATTTTAATATTTTGAAAAATTGTGAGAATATGAATAAAAAAAATTATATAGTTTGGTATTCCCACTCTAGTAAGCATTTCTGCAACAAAATGACCCAACAGAAGTTGAAAACAAGGTTTAAACTAATGTAAAACTAATTTATTTAACACTAGCTGACCCCGTGTGCGTTGCAACACCTTCCAAAAATAAATGAAATTTAAAGAAATTATTGAAAAAAATTTTTTTGTAAGCATCATAAGTGCTCAGTTTATGTCCAAAAAACTTGTATGAAGCCCCCTTTTCTCCTTTCCATCCGCAAAAGCTCGAAGGAGGTAGGGATCCAATTTTTTCGTATTCAAATACTCTCATATCAAATTTAGCAAGATTGGTTGATAAGTTTTAAGCGATACATCAACATTTATATGGAACCCCCTCCATCTCTCACCTCTCCACACTGAAAGGCAGAAAGGTCTGTAAAATTCCATAGAAACATTTTCGTAGGTGATGGAAAGAATTAAAGAAACATAAGCTATCAAAGAACGAAAGAACATAAGCCGTAAATATCATGAATTTTTCGAAAAAGATACAACGGCTCACCGGCAGGACTTGAACTTGCAATCTCCGCTTCGAACCAGCGGAGATTGCAGGTTCAAGTCCTGCCGGTGAGCCGTTGTATCTTTTTCGAGGCTTATGTTCTTTCGTTCTTTGATAGCTTATGTTTCTTTAATTCTTTCCATCATCTACGAAAATGTGATTATTTTCAGGTACAAAGATGTACTAAAGCGATTTCATAACATCAGTATTGATTCCATAGAAACATATCTTGTACTCAAATACCTTCCCAGGTTAAATTTGATTCTTTTATGCTTGATTATTTCTATAGCAAGAAAATTGCATTGGATCCCCTTGCCCTTATGTAGTCACTGGAAAAACATGGTGTTTTAAATAATCATAGAACCATTTCTCGTACCCAAATGATTCTTCATGTGATATTTGATTCCATTTGTTTGATAAGTTCTTGGTTTATGCAAAACTATTTTATATGAGGTCTCCTCTTCCCTAAATTTATCCCCAATTGAAGGAAAAGAGTCTTGAATAAGCATATTACCGTTTATCGATTCCAAATGCCCTCCAATATGTTTTGCTCGATTAGTTCCGAGTTTTGCGAAAAATTGTAACGGAGCCCCCTTCTCTGCTTCAAATTACCCCACTGGAAGGAGGCAGTAGTATTAAATATTCAGAGAAACATTCCTCGTAACTATTCAAATACCCTACCATGCGAAATTTGCTTCGATTTGCAGAATTAGTTATCATGTTATGTAAAAAATTGTATCCTCCCAACCTTAAAATTTCGCCACAGGATGAACAGAGGGTTCTCAAATTATCATAGAGACATTTCTCGTATTCAAATACCTTCCCATGCCAAATCTAGATCCATCTGCTTTAAAAGTTTTCCAATTATGCTGGAAAATCTGAAGGAGCCCCCTCCTCCCTTTATATCTTTCCACAAAATGAAGAAAAGGGTATCATATATTCATAGAACCCTTTCTCGTACTCAAATACTCCTCCAAGCCAAATTTGGTTCCATTTGCTCGATTAGTTCTCAAGTTATGCAATAAAAATATATAGAAGCCCCCCCCTCCCTGTCTTGATCCCCACTAAAAAAGGGAGGGGTCAAAAATAACCATAGAAACATTTCTTGTGCTCCAATGCCCTCCCATGCCAAAGTTGGTTCCAATATCTTGATTAGTTCTCGAGTTATGTAAAAAATTGTAAGGTATGTCCCCTCCCCCCTTCCTGTCTCCCCACAGAAAGGAGGGAGGGGTACCTAATATTCTATGAAACATTCCTCGTACTCCAGTACCCACCCATGCCAAATTTGTTACCATTTACTTGATTGGTTCTCGAGTTATGCAAAAAATTGTCTTTTGTTTGGGAAGCCCCTCCCCCCCTTAATGAGAGTGGAAGGGGTCTCAAACCGTAATAGAAACCTTCCCCTGCCTTCAATACCCCCACCTGCCAAGTTTCACGCAAATTGGTTCAGTAGTTTTCGAGTCTATAGGGAACAGACAGACAGACAGACAGAAATTCATTTTTATATATATAGATAGATAGAGTAAGGTGGGGCAAAAGTACGACCTTAGTGCTGTCCTATTTTTAGAAAAAATTGCAAATACTTTTTCAAAAAAACAAAAACAGCATTTCATTGGTTGCACTTTTATCTATCTTCTGAAAAATAACGAAGATGATCGAATGGCGGATTTGATAGCAGCAGTGAAAATACCTAACTGCTATCGAAACGTACTTTTACCCCACCACTGGGACAAAAGTACGAATGCCGTGGGGTAAAAGTACGACTATTCAAAATTCAATATTTATGAACAAATCAAGTGAAAAAATCTTTTAAATCAACCTCTGCTATTCGCAGCAGTTTCTGTGTTTCACCTGACGAGGATATGATGAACTGTTTGCGTGAATATCGTTTGATACTTGAACAAAAATGTTCCGGTTATTTTTTTCAACAAAAAAATCATGACAGTTTGTTTTTTTTACAGTTTTATTTAGTTCGAAGTTGATGAAATAATAGTTCTGAGGAAACTCCCAAAGCGGCGAAAAGGTAGGAATGCTGTACGTTTTCCAAAATTCCTTATTTATACATGAAGTAAATATGGTTTAAAATTCATTCTTTCTCAATCTTTACTCTCTTCTCATTAACTAATGGTTCAACGAATAACCTTTTGCGTTTACCCGATAGTTTTGACTGCTTCTGCGCTTGTTCAGTAGCCTTGAGTTTTAGTTTTTCTTTAAATGGAGTACTGGTGATTATTTCAGATCGTTGGCCTCTTTTTCGTCGTTGCTGTGGTTCTTTTCGTTTCGGTAGAGGTTTGATTTCGAAAATGAAACAGGTTCTCTCTGTTCGGATGGTATTGTCGCTGTCGATGTTGAGCAATTTTCTGCCAATACTGCATCTAAAGACTGCAAAACGTTCCGAAGAGAAACCAAAAGGGGCTTTAGTTTCTTACTCAGCTCTGTTTCATTGTTGTGACCATTGGAAGAATCTATAGTGGTACTTGTAGATCCTGTTTTTGAAGGAGTTTGATGATTCGAAAGCATAAGAGAATTTCTAGTAGCACGTCTTTTAATCTGAGATGAATAATTGTCGTTGGATGGTTTTACGGATGCTGCAAACGATGATGATTCTGTCGATTTAGTAGAATTTGATGTGGAAGGTTCTGGATTGACATTTTCATTCATCTGTTGTTCCATGTTTGTTACGTTACTTGGGGCGAAATCTTCCTCCGTGAAAACTCCAGGGTTGATCGGAACAATTCCACACATCCTGAAAGCATTGACAGCTTTTTCAATGGTGGCACTTTGGCAGTAAGCTATTCCGAATAGTTGGGCGACCTGGAAGGCAGTTATCACTCTTCCAGGATGAGAAACCAGCCAATCGTTGCATGCTGCAGCATGTTTGATTTTAAGGGCTTGGAAAAAACAGCGGTCCAAGGGCTGAACCTTGTGACTGCTGTGTGGGGGAATTGAAAGTAAAACAATTCCATTTTCCCGGCAATATAGAACAGCTTCAAGCGATTGATGAGTGCTATGGTTGTCGAGAATGAGAAGGACTGGGTTTTCCTTCGAAGTGTTGGTGTGCTTTTGGAAGTGATGAAGGTATTGGAGAAAAAGCTCAGAATTTATAAACCCAGTGTCCGAAACGAACATTTCGGTCTCTGCTGGTGCTCCTTCCAGTTATAGTTCCTGTTTACGTCGTTTTCTTTTAAAAATTAAAACCGGTGGCACATAGTTTCCAGCCGCATTCATGGCACATACCGCTGTTGTCAGCTCACCTCTCTCAGCAGAGCTAATTTTACCGACTGCCTTTTTTTCCGGATTTTGAGACGACCTTCGGAACATTATTTGGTACCGTAGACATACCAGTCTCATCCATGTTGTAGATACGATTGGGCAGGAATCCATACTTCGAAGCTATTTCTCGCAAGTTTTCAAAAAATTTATCCATCTGCACTCGATTGAATCCCATCATCCTGGCGAGACTGGTTTGTTGCGGAGTTCTCATTGACGAATTGTGTCTCCGCATGAAAGAAATCGTCCAGTCCTTGCCAGCTAACTTGGAATCCATGTTAAATCCATGTGGAATTTTGTTTGAAGCAGCGTATTGAAACACAGCTCTTCGTAAATCCATCAGCGATAGACCATAGAAAGAGTCATCAAGGCTTTGGCAATGCCGGGATAGTTCTTCCTCCTGTTCTTTTGTAAAAACACTTCGGAACCTGCCAAGTTGGTGAGTACCATAGCCCTGCAACCAGGAGAATAATCAAATAAAAATACAATTTACCTTTTGTACATTAGATAGACTTACCTGCTTTTGTCTCTTTCGAAGTGCTCCTTCCGTAATTCCGAGACTCTTGGCTATTGAAAGTTTCGATTCTCCATTCGCAAGCCTTTTATGTGCATCTTCCAGCATACGGGGAGTACAAACCTTCCGTTCGGATATCCGTTGATAGACCCTACATAACCATACAAAAAGAAAAAAAAAAGAGATTTTTTTGATTCGTACTTTTGCCCCACTATGATTATTTTTGTTTCAAATTAGATTGTACTTAACAGAGAAAAAAAAATCAAATTTGTCTCTCAGCATTTGAAAGTGTTTGAGACGAACTAAAAAATAGCATAAAGCTTAGTTCTTTTAGAAATGGGACACTTTCCTTTGCTTATATCTCGTTTACTTGTAATCGGACATTGCAAAATTTGACAGCATTTTGCTGCCTGTAAAGAGTACTATCCGGCCAATTTTTTTCGAAATTTAAAATTCACGCGTTTTTTAGATATTTACGATGCAAGAGAAACAGCAAAAAATAATTTTGCACAGTTTCCCTCAAAATCCGGCATTATCAAATTGATAGCTGACAAAAGCGTTGAATATTCAAAGAATTACTACGTGTGAGTGGTGGAAAAGTATGCAAACATTGTCAAAAATGTCCCCAAAATTCAAATCACCCATAGGAATGAAGCACATGATCGGGAACTACGGTTAAGGGTCATCTGGGAAGTCAAGTCTAATACCAGAATTTTTAATTAGGAATAAGCGAAAAACTAAGTTTAGATCGCTGAAATGTCCATAAAAAACTTTTTCCGATAAGCTGAAAGTATTGCCTAGTAATGAATCATTCAAACATAACCTAAAACAACAATTTATACCTAGTTCAAGAGCTCGTAAGCTGTATAGCCGGTACCGAGGATAGGGAAAGATGATTTCTGATGAACGATAAAACTTATGAAATACCCTATTTTAAACAAATTCCAGCGATTGAATCCTATACCATGCCGGCTCGTGGCAAGGTCCCGAGCATATTAAAATATGTTTTTGATGGTTGTGTTGTATGAAATATAATGATTTGCCAAAATTTTGCTCCTGTGGAAAAAACAACAATTTGCAAAACGAAAACTTTTGTTTTCGCTATTTTTAAAAGCCTAAAAAGAGTCTTCTTGTATGTACCCTTCCCAACCTACGATCCATACTAACCGATTATTCTTTAAGTTCAGTTTCATGATGTTTTCACTTCGTTTTTGTCAGATTTGTTCAGCCGAAATTCCACTAAAAACGCTTTTAAGTGGCACAAAAATTATCAAGGTTTATTAATTTCAAAACAGCTATATCCACTAAATTGCCCTCAGTTTCTATTAAACGATAAATATTGGACAAAAAAGTAGCAGAAATTGAAGGATGAGGATGTAGGCACCTAAAATATAGATTAGACGAAGTATAAGTTTGAAAAACTGATCAATTTCATGGATGAAAAAAGTGTGCGCCGGCCGATGGGAGGTACCAAGAATAAAGTAGATCTTTTTCTTACAAAAAACGATAAATATTTTTTTTAAATTTTTTCATGAATTATTATAAGATTACCTTCATTTCCTTCATAGAAAGTATTTGGATCAAACGAATGGTTTTTGAGATATGCGCATTCGTAACTGTCCTATTCTAAAAGAACTAAGCTTTAAGCACTTGAATCGAAAACAAAGAATTTTGTCGCTCAAACATGTTTTCCGTAAAAACAAATATTACACCAATCAAGTAAAAATTCAACTTTACCTCATTTTTCCAAGCACTCGCAGCCGATCTACAAAATTTTTATGCTGAAATGTTGACTGTCAAAACTCCTACCAATCAACGCAAGAGTTGATAAATTTACTGCTCTCAGTCATGAGAAATTGTCAAACGTACTTTTACCCCACTTGTATTTTTACCCCACCGTACTCTAATTATTTCTCCATATAACATATATCTATATTCAATTTGATCTAAATATACACAGATGCTATTTTAGTCGTAAAATGATTCTAATTAAGTAATAAAAATAATAATTTGGTTTGAGAAAGGGGCTCTCAATAACTTTTCAAATTTTTTAAAAATCAATTCAAGTAGAAACAGTAGGAAACTGTACCGAATCTTACTAAACTGTCTTTCATACATACATAGCCATATATTTTTGAAAGAAAACAAATGAAAACACAAATTTATTTCTTATATGTATCATCATTGAAAATTCGTTAGTTT
Source organism: Uranotaenia lowii (assembly GCF_029784155.1). NCBI lineage: Eukaryota > Metazoa > Arthropoda > Insecta > Diptera > Culicidae > Uranotaenia > Uranotaenia lowii. The sequence continues at coordinate 365,606,303 of NC_073693.1, forward strand.
TATTTTTTCTGAATATTTAATATGATGGTGTGGCCCGCCAGCCTATATGATCTCCAAAATTTGCCTGTTGAAAATGTTGGCCACCCATGCTTTAGACCAAATCTTACGTTGGCAAGATAGTCGGTGCTGAGAGAAGATCCCACTTTTTGGCGGCATCCCAAACATAGGTAGTCTTTTTATTGGCATAAGCACGTCTGAATTTTTGGTCCAAAGTTTTGTCCATCGGACACAGTTTCAGCCCAGTTCCCTGTTGTTCTCTCTGGAATTGTCCGATACACATGATTTGGCTCAATGGTTTAAATTTTGGTGAGTCATTAAGCTCAAGCAATTTCGGCTCCATGACTCAAAGCAGAATGCAAAACCTTGCCTCTTAGAATCAGAAGAAGTATGAGCTTAAATTGAGCATCGCCGGGTAGATTAAGGTTGCCAGATTGCCCGGTTTTATCCGGGTTTGCCCGGATATTTCATACAAAATCTCGGAACAGATTTCATTGGATAATGCCCGGATGTTTCCCGGATCTATTCACTTTATTTGGCAAATAAAACAAGAAAAAAACAAATTGTGTTTTAAAAACTGATAATTTATGCCTCCAAAACGAATTTTTTGAGCAAGTTTTATAAAAAAATAATCATGAAGGGTTTTTTGGAAGCCTCTAATACGATTTAAAATCTGTCAATGTACTTTGATGAAAAAACTTTTTTTTCTATATTTTTTTTCCTAATATTTGTTTAAAAATGTTTGGGTTTTGACAAAATTTGCCCGGATATTGCCCGGATTGCCAGGTTTTTATAAAAAATTGCCCGGATTTGTCCGGCCCGGATAGGTACTGAAAAAATTCTGGCAACCTTAGGGTAGATGTATTCTGGAAAATTCTCAAAACAACAAGAAACACTAAAATACTGCAAAGCTGTCAAAATTATAAGCAATTTAAAAATAAAATGGTGGAGATTTTTTCGACTTAAAATTTTCAGTTCAAGAAATTAGTTTTCCGTTCTAACGGGAAACTACTTGATCCCAAAAGTTGGTAAGAGATAAAGTGATAACCAATTTAACTTTTAAATTCATTCATAGAATACTTATTTGTTTAGTTGGTTCGTGCTTTCAATACTTTCAACAAAGTTTGGAATTTCTTATTTTTATATCGGTTTCTTATTGATTTTTCAATGAATAACCCATTTCTCAACCTCAAGCTCAAGCTTTTAACGATGATTTCAACTTGTTGTATGTAAAAAGTTAATATTGTAAACTTCAAAAATGAACTTTAAAGCCATATTATTTTGACAACTGGTAGAATTGGAATATAACAAATTATTTTATATCTGACTTCGATCACTGCCAGTCTTGAAACATTTTTCTTCTTTTTTATCAATTTAAATTATATAATCATTCCCTATGTGTTTTGAATGATTTTTTGTTCAAAATTGATATTATTTTCCCAATAGTAAAAATTATCATTTCAAATAATATTTTTACAAATTTATTTACACCGGAAATTTTGGAAAATTTATCAAATATCCGAAAGATAACAAGAGCAAAAAACAAACTATGAAGGTTGAGAGTTTTTTCACCTTTTGTATGCTTGATTTTATTGAATTTTTTCGATAAAAAGTTACTTGAGTTATGGGTTTTGTGCAATGATATAGTATGCCATTTTATTGAATGCAAGCTATCATGCAATTAATTCTAATTTATAAGTTTTTTGCATTATTTTTTATTATCCCCCCCTTGCGATGATCCAATTCCGAGTGACAAAAGAAAGATTTGAAATTTGTTCCGGCCTAATTTCCGTAGAATGGAACCAATCATCGCTCATTGAACCAAATTACATGTTTTACCCCTCAACCTTACAAAATTAGTTTAAAAGAAGCCAAATAAAAATTTACCAAAAGCTTTTCCATGTAACTATAATTATAACCTTAACCTTAGCTAACATGGACCGGAAATCACCGTATGTGGGTTGGCATCAGGTTGAGTTAAAATTATTCAATCCATTCCCGGGCCATGGTTAGTTCCGATTGAACACCTCCATCAGCAAACAAATCGTCCAAAATAATATATTCAATCGGCTATAAATTATCTCCCGTCGACAAACTTAATACGCACAGAAGCAGTCCATCAGCTCACATATTTCACCACTGATAATTACTATGCAAACATTTAGAAACCTTGCGGGCTGCCCAAATTTAGTTCGATTCCGATGGAAAGGGGTGGTTTGGGTTGAGTAGAAGTGTTCTTCCGAATGAATTGGCAATTCGATTCCAGTTTAGGAAACTAATTTACATCTGCTTTTATTATCATCATAATGATCATCACCATCATAAACTTCGCCATCATCGTTCGCGTGCTGGAATTCGCCTGTCTCTATGCTTCCTAAACTATTCTGGAACATTCCGGAAGCAGCATCCATATTTAGCTCATGTTTCAACTCATAAACCACACATAAAGACACCGTTTGGTCGTTGTTCAGAGTCTTTATGTTCATTTGGTCCCAGTGCAAACATGTTTCGAATATCTGTCAAACGAAATCCAGAAAATGAATAAACTCCCATCGTTTCCCCCTTTTTTCTTCAATTTGGGAAAATAGCTCGCACACTGTCAGAGTCCAGAGTCGGAAAAATAAACTAAAAGAAGAGGAATTTGCCAAGCTTAGCTGTCAAGTCATTTATTTTAACAATTATTTCCTTTCACACTACATTCCCTTCCTTCTATTCGTTCATCAAGCAACAGTCTTCAGCTCCGAATATGTGATGTTCTATAGTTTTTCCTGAGATTTTCTGCTGTCTCCAAGAGTGTAACCACAAATGTGATTCTTCGTCTCCATCGTCGTCACATGAGGACAACATCAACCCAACGAGTCGAATCGAAACGAATCCAGAACCAGCTGGGGGCGCTGCCTGTTCGAGAAATGGCATCATCACAACACACTGTCTTTCCTATCCCTCCTAGTAGCAATCCCGGAAAGCAGGGACCAGGAAATGAAAATGCATTGCGTGGAATAAAACCCTTTTTCTTGGCGAGGAGGGACACAGCTTCTATCTAGCTTTTCTGGCTAGCTCTGCTTCTAACCTACCCCGCTGAGCTGCCTATGAGCTGAGCTGGGACCAAGTGTCAACGTGCATTTGAGGATTTGTCACCGGGTGGATCCTAAGCTTTGTTGAAGCTAGAATGAGAAGAACAAACATATCTATTGCCGAAACATACCTCCATAGATTTCGACAGTTTTGGCTATATTTCAAACATGATTAGGTTTTTAAAATGCCACAATCTTGGCACAATTTGTGTTAAACAGATAAATTTTTTAAGTTATCTTTCAAAATTTTAGCTGTTTAAATAAAGTCTTGGTTTATTAATTTTGTTTTATTGGAAATACTTTTAGTTTGTTTCATTATTAAATTATTCACACTACAGCGATGAACGATCTTCATTATTTGCGCTGAAGTATCACCAAACGGGGCATCATACAACATCCGGGTTACATGCAACATTTGTGTACCACAACCCTCATTCAATTTCGATTTTTATATAATGTTGTGAAATTTTCATCGAATGTTTACAAAATGATGGTAACATAGTTTCTTACATCGTGAAAAAGTTTTTTAAAGTTTTTGATTCTCATAGAAAATTTAAAAAATCGAGCACATTTACAACAATTTTTTACATTTTTCAATGCCGTGAAAAACTTCACCCAGTATGACGATTTGGCTTAACGATATCACCTTCAAACTTTATATTTCGTTTATTATCTTATACCAACACTGTTGGTGTGAGATATTTTTCGAGCAGTCACCAATTTTTTTTCAAATGAATATTTTTATAATTCCTGTACCAATCTGGGATGAAATGCACCAAAATGCAAATCAAAGAACTCTTAATCATATTTTCATAAGCTGGAATATGATTGTTTTGCATCACGCGTTTGTCAATTTCAAAATTTCATCCATCCAAACATTAATTTTTATGATTTCAGATAGTAGAATTTTTTGTAGTATTTTTTACCCCTGAATGTATGCAGCACCCTTATGCTTTTTCTTTGAAAACATTTTTGACAGAAAAAATGTAAAATTTAATATAAAAAAAAAAAACAAAGATTGTTGCAACTGGCTCCTTGAAGCCTTAAGGTATGAGACGTCTCAAATGAAGAATTTACAAAAAATAAAAATAAATTGTTTCAACTTACCACTTTTTCTTAGTGGGGTGAAAATCGCATGTTTTGGTAAATTCAAAAATAACTAGTGAAACCAATAATTTTTCTGACTACGCCAATTTGATGTCCCATCAACCCTAAAACGTTTGATGTGCACTAAGTTTTTTGAAGCCATGAGAGTTAAAAAGTGTTGCATGATGCCCCAGTTGACGGTACTAATCTATATTTTTTAATGACAAGTATCCCTAGATCTAAACAGTCAGGTACGTCAAAAAATGCCATGTGAACAATGTAAACGTGATTCAGTGGTACAAAAGTAACCAAAATATAATCATACTTATGGAATTACTGAATCCACAAAATTGTCTCCAGATCTTCTCAATACGGAAATGTTGGACAATAAAAGAGTGGGGGATAGCAGAAAAGAGTGTAGTCGCTTAAAACACGTGCCAGCAACCTTTTCAACCAACGGGCCACTTTAAATTTCAAATCTTAGAAGCGGGCCACACCGCAAATATTAAATGGTTAATATTACGCAGAGTTTCGATGATAACAATCTTTTTGAATAGAGAAATAAGGAAATAAATTGTAATTTTATGAAAACTGGGACTTTTTGACCAAACAAAATTATAAAAAAAACGAAATCAAACGAATTTACGTGTTTTTATTAGATACATATATTTGAATTTTTATACCGTTTTTCAACACAACCCAATTTGATATAGTATAAACCTGAATTTTAGTCATTGGATATTTCTGTATAATTAATTTTTTCAACAAACTTGAACTTTTTCGCTAAATTTCAGATTTCCGTTTAAAGACATCATTTACCCAACTTTTTTTTCCGCTGAAACTGAAATTTATCAAGGTGATTCATAAAAACTTTCGATGCGTTTCTTAGAAAAAATCTTTACTGTGTCGTGGGGTACCGTTCTTAATCATTCCCATTCGAAATCATCTGGAATTATATCACATCATTTATACAAATCAGGACAATATTATAATTTGGCAAACCGCTGTCTTTTTAAGAGTTGGGGGTATTAAAATTTATTGACCTAAATTGTTTTCTGAGCGCATTTTCAAGAGGTTTTCAAAAAATTGAAAATTGCTCCCGAATCCCTGATTCAGAACCAAAGGAAATTGAAAAATCGAAATTTTAATTTATTTTGCCAAGTGACTCAAATATGCAAAAAAAAAAAAAATTTTAAATCTGGTGTTTTCTCGAACAAAATCTCTACGTTTTATGCATTTTTGAGTCATTAAGTTTTTTCCAATTTTCTTTGGTGATTTTTGATGGTAAAAATAACGCTGAATCAAGTCCGGTAGAACTGAAACTATGGTTGGAACCTTATCATGAGCAGGCATCTCGAAGAAATTGGCCTCTTAAATACGATTTTAACATAACATTTCTTTGTCCATCAGAACACATTCGTCAAATTACGTTAAAACCGTTGCGTGAAAACACCGAATAGTTGAGCTAAGTATTCACTCGAATAGGCCGAATTTTTAAAATTCAAACAACAATCTAATCATCAAATTTTTCAAATGATTTTGGAAAATTTGTAAAATATCTAAAAGAAATGCTGAAAAAGTTACATAATCATCCAAAACTCATGGTTTTGGTGAAACATCTTCGGTGCATCCGTGTATCTTTCACTGTATATAGCTTTATACTTAGATTATCATTTATTCCAGATTTTCTTGAAATATCCAGGCTGGCCCATAAGTTCAATAAGGTCAAATCTGTCCGAGATGCCCAGATATTGCTCAAACTTCCCGATTTTGTTCATTATTATTTGCTAAATGAAATAAAAAGCTCAAATTTCTCTTTGAAAATTTTAAGATTTTGTTTTCAAAAACGTTTTGAATTTAAAGGTAGAACATCTAAACTTTTTTAGTGCCTTAAATATTCAATAAGCAATTCTGAAGCTCAAAACTCAAAAACAAAGTACTTTAACCGAAAAACTTGCTTAATTCTTGCTGCAAAAATAAAACATAATCGAAATAGATATTTCTCTATCGACAAACGTTAGTAAGCCAGACTTAAGACTATTCATCACATCTCGATGTGATTTTCGATTTTCAAACAAACTATCCGTTTGTTCAAAAATATGAGAGAAAAAAAAATGTTTTGGTCTAAGCCACATATCAAGGTAGAACTATCATTTTCCTTGCTCAATCTGATCCATTTCTCCAATTTAGATCGGGTAAATTTTAGGGATTTAGAACTTTTTTTGGGTTTGGGAGTTCCGGGGATTTTTTAGCGTTTCCCGAGATTTGGGAATTTCCGAATTTGGTTTAATCCCAGGAATTCTCGATCGGGAAATCCTGGTTAGTACACTTTATATTCGACCAAATATTTGGCCGAATATTCGTTTGGCCGATTAATTGAAAAGGTCAAAAGGAAGAGGCTGGGTCATTCGGCCGAAAGTCATTCAGCCGATGGACGTTAGGCCGAATGGGCTATCTGGCCGAACAGGCCGACGGTTATCCAACCGAATGCTGTTAGGCCGAAAAGACGCAAGGCCGAAAGGATGGTCGACCGAATGGTCACTAGGCCGAATGGTCATTAGGCCGAATGATCGTTAGGCTGAACGGTTGCAAGGTCGAATGGTCGTAGGCCGAAAGGTCGTAAGGCCGAGAGGTCGTAAGGCCGAATGTTCATAAGGCCGAATGGATGCTAGGCCAAAAGGTCGTTAGGCCGAAAGCTCGTAAGGCAGAATGGTCGTTGGGCCGAATGGCCATAAGGCTGAATGATCGTCATGAATGGTTGCTATGTCAATATGAAATCTTTTAGGCCGAACGGACGATAGGCCGAATGGTCATTAGGCCGAATGGTTGTTAGACTGAATGGTTGTGGACTATAGGCCGAATGGTCGCAAAGCCGAATAGTCGAATCCGGCATTGCATCCATTTGGCCTGATGACCATCCGGCCTGATGACTATTCGGCCTAACGACCATTCGGCCTAACTACTGATCGGCCTTACATGCAAGAAAGTGATAATATGTCTTATAAGCCTAGCATAAATTCGGCCCAACGACCATCCAGCCTAACAACCTTCTAGCATCCATTCAGCCTAACGACTAATCGGTCATACGACCATTCGGTCTAACGACCATTCGGCCTAATGATCATTCGGCCAAATGACCATTCGGCCTAATGATCATTCGGCCAAATGACCATTCGGCCTATCGTCCATTCAGCCTGATGACCATTTGGCCTAATAATTTTCGGCCAAATAACCTTCGGCCTAATGTCCCATTCGGCCTATTGTCCTATTCGGCCGAACATCCATCGGCCTTTTAACCCATTCGGCCTAGCCACCTTCGGCCTAACATCATGCGGCCTATCGGCCTTCGGGCGAATGTCCGGCCCCCATAAGGAATACCACTATTCGGAACATCTCTAGGTTTAATCTTAGGAAAGCACATATTAGCATTGGTTGATGCTAAAGTGTTGGCGGGCAAAGTGCTGGGAACATGAAAATGGCGTTCAAATGAGATACAACCATGTGGGAAATTTTTTTTCGATTTTTTCTTGGATCCATTTTCCTGCCATAAAACTGAATTTAGCTTATGTTGTTATTCGCTTATGTATATTAAAGGGATCTCTCGGTGGAATTTTCTACATGATTTTTTTTTTATTTTTCGGCTGAAGATGACCTAGAATCAAATTCATAACATCCATGGCCTGGACACTTTTCAGTAACTCTGCTTGTAGACCTATTAGGTCCGTGTTAAATCTTTTAAAAAAGCCCTATTTGAATCAAATATCTGGAAACCGGCGCCCTCAATTTGCATTAATTCAACATCAATCAATGCTAATGTGCTTTGGCCTTACGCCACTGTGGTGCTTACATAGCGCTAAAAAACATTAAAGCAAGCTTGTGTGATGCTAATTTAATGCATAGAAAAAAGCCTTTGTCATTCTGATTTAGAGCTATGTTGCATTTCAAAAGCATTGTGCAAGGCTGATAAAATGAAAGTTGCATTTTAAAAGAGTGGTATAATTCTAATATGATGCAGCATAGCATAGTACTCGAAGGACTGTTACAATGCAAAATTGCCCTTGATTTGCTGATAAAGTGTAATTTAGCTCTTGAATGCTGATATAAAGCTATAAAAAAGTAAAGTTTTAGTGCTTATGCGTTTCAATGCGAAACTTTTGATATCGCGACTTCAACTCATAACTCTAATAAATTAAATTCTTTCCCTAAAAGAAATTCCAAAAATATGAATATGGTTGGTTATTAAAAGCTGGAGATTAGTTTTCAGCATTCATTCCAATTCGTCATGCAGTTGAATATGTCAATTCATTGTGAATATGAATCATAACATCCATATTTAACACTGTAGATCAGCTAAAAAAAATTTCCGTAAGTGTCCAAGAAAGCTGAAGTTGGAAGCTATATATATATTTTAACAAAAATTTAAGATCATGACCACAAAAAATGTCAAAAAATGTTGTGAAAACTGTACTTTTCAATCAATGAATCGTCAAAATTGTTTAAGTCGTACCAGATACATTTTGAAAAGAGGATTGGAAAGTTAACGTAATTTGGAACATTTTTGCATCTTTAGATCTGCAAAATACGAGACAGATATTCTGACGAATTTTCAATGGTAGCTATTTTCGATTTTTTTTTGTACAATTTGCAATTTCTCTGATTTTCTCACATTCAACTTTCAACTGAATTTTAAGTACATTAACGCAAGATTTCCGAAAATGTATATTCACCAGAAAGGCAATTTCATACCGATTATAGTGATGTAATTATGCAATATGTACCCAACCAAAGAAAAAGAACCTAAAAATTATCATCGATTTATGTTTTTTTCATATTGTTCATTCTATTGAAATTGAAATAAAGAATTTCGATTTTCTTTTTTTGAAAAATTCATTATTTGAAAATTTCGAAACTCACACTTCTGAAATAAAAAAAGTAATCAAATTGAAACTTAAAACACTGAATTATTACTAGTCAAACAAACGTCAATTGACCCAGGGAATTGCATTGAATGTTATTATTGTAAGAGGTTTTAAAGACCGTAAGCCGGGGTAATATTGATCACTTTTTACAATAATTTTTTTTGTTATGAGGAATGTGGCATGTTTCATATTTTTAAAATCAGTACTCGACACCAATCAACGTAAAACATGATTACAGAAATTTATTAGACCACTTTAAAATTGACTAAAAAAATCGATTTCGTCTTTGTTAAGAATTTGATGCTTTGGAGTTACATTGATCAGTCTCTATTTTGACGGTTTTAACGAGTTTTCTCGATCATAAAGGATACAAAACTCCTTCATAATATTTACAAATGCTAGTTTATCAATTTTATCTTGCTTTTCAACGTTTTCCTTTAAAAACATTTATAATTGAAAAAAGAACAATTATGTTGCACACATTACAAGGGCAAACATTAAAGCAATTGCTAAATAGTTTGAGCTAATAAAATATAAATAAAATTTTATCTAAACACATTCCTCTAGGCCCTCCCACTATTTTCATTTTTATTTTTTCTTCAAAGTTAACCATTTTATAGGATTTCTATCCAATTGTTCAATACGGGCTTAATCTTGAAAAATGTCCTTATTTTTTAAATATCAAAAATTTATTACTAAAAGACAATAAAAATAGCACTATAACTATACATACATATATTATCCTTCCAAAGCCGTTCGCTAAAAATCCGTTTCGGGGAAATTTGAACTGTAGTTTGATTTCGTTCTCCTGGCTGCAAATGTTAACCGATTTTGATGATATTATATTCATTGTCTAGGTAATTTATTCTTATTACTCAACATTTCAAAATAAAGTTGATAAGTATTACCAGATTATCAGAAACTGGTCCAGAAAGTAAAAAGTCCGAAAAATCCATTTTATTTTTAAAATACTCATAACTTCTGACAGCTTTTCTGTATTTAACTGTTTTATTAATGTTTGAAATTGTCAAGAATCCATCTATCCGACAATGTATAGATATGTTGGGGTCCAATGAAAGTGTTGACCGCTATGACTAATCTTCCGGTAGAAAAAAATCTTACTTAAAAAAAACAACATCCAATTTCGGCTTTGCTTAGCTGTATTTCATTTCCCAATGAACCGATTTTCAAAACTCAAATTTTAATTTTTTGGTGATTTGATCATTATTTTCATAGAACATACTTGGTCTGTCAAAATTACCAGTTCATCAGTATATTGGAATGATGATAAAGATGTTTGAAATGTGCGCTTCGGGTCATATTGACCCGAACGGCTTTGGAGGGTTATGCATGCAGAAAAAATTCAAAATATAAGCGCTAGTAATCAAAGCAGCTTTGCCTACTAGCGACACGTCGCATACGTCGCGACGTTGAAATTAATAACGACGCATCGCGAGTTTCCTAGGAAACTTGAAGCATGCGATTGATGACCTAGGAAAAATGTACAGTAAATAACGTAAACAATGTTCGAGTACTACATTGAAATCACAAAAAGAATAACAAACCTGCGAATGACAGGAATCTCGCTAGTAAAAAAACGTCGCTAGTTCTGCTGTCGCTATTCGGTTTGGTGCTTTACACATAATACAAAGAAAAAAAGTAATTCTTTCACATTCAACAATCCGTTTGCTTCTAAATGCTTTTTGGATTCATCAGGAGAGCTGTTTGTTTGCAATCCTTGGAAAAAGTAGATATTTTAGGATTTTAACAGAAAATAAATTCAAATACAAACCAAATTTTGTCTGTTTGATACTCAAATCATAGGTTTTCAAACGTAGAAAAAAGTTTTCAAAAATTCAAACTATAGACTGAGTTATTGATGATAATGTGCAAAAATTTATTTTTGGTCAAAGATACCCCGGTAATCAAAGTTACCCCGTTATACGGGACCCACTTTTTTCGCCTGAGGACTTCTAAGTGTCAAAATGAATTTCTGAGTTGTTCTGTGCATTGTAATTAAATGTATTTCATTTTCAGTGTCCATGTAAAATATTTCAAACAATTTAACACATAACAATTTTTAGAAACTCTGCCACCCTGGCTAAAACATTGACGGAAGGCCTGTTGAAAGCAACGAATCGGACGTCTCACAGGACGGAGCATTCGTCTAATAACCGGTGACGACGACGAGCCACGACGCCATCGTCCATTGTATGCCGTGAAGAAAACAATTCCAATTTATTTGTGTGCCAAACCGGAAAAAGAAAGAGATTTCACTGCCGTTTTTCACTCTGCACGGCTGTACTTCCGGCCCCTCGAACAGGTAAGAGTAACCTAAAGTATTGACTACGGGGTGGTTGGAATGATACAGAAAATGTCATTCTGAGGCGCCGCTGCTGGCCGGACTTGGACTTGGACTTGGAAGGTGCATCACAATAATAGTTGGAAGGGTATAGTAGAATTGGAAGGAATATCCACAAGAGCATATCCGGTAGCGTCTGCAATATACATTGATTCTCATATCCTGGCCGGGCCGCAAAACGGAAAATCCGCAGCAGGTGCCTTCATCCTCCAACATCAGCAGAGCACTGTCACAAAAGCACATAATATCCATCTCCATCCCCTTTCGTTGCCAAAAACTCCACCTCGAATATGAATGTGAGATGGGGATGAAGGAAAAGCGCTTTTCCGGAAGATGCAAAATTTACTTATGGACATCCAGAACGACTCCGGTCCCAACTCCGGACTCCGAAAGAGGACGACGACGACGACAGGAGGCTGCCTTAAAACCGGTAAAAGCGCTGGAAATTTATTGCTTGCAAGATAAACTCCCGGTCGCTGAAAGCGGAACATTTTGGGGTTTGACATATTCGCTACATGTGCTCAGTGCATTTGTATTGGCTCGCTCTTCCAGGATTCTTCTTCTGGATGGGGTTGAGGGTGAGCTGGCTGAATCCCATCGGCGAAACCCCTGAAGCCGATCCAGTAAATCAATGGAGATTTTTGTGGTAATCATTGCGAAGTGAATATAAATTCAGAACACACGTGTCATGCG
>NC_073693.1:365618933-365651663 GCF_029784155.1 Uranotaenia lowii
TAGCTTAGCTTGATTGACTACTCACATCCACCATTAATCATTCAATTCGAAATGCTTAATCAACATTTTTTCTTTTGTATCAGTTTATCAATGCAAGTTTAAGTTAAAATGTTCTCGTTGATTGGAAAATGTCGTTATGAAAATAAATGCATTTCGAATTCCATGATCGCAGGCGTGGCTCAGTAAAACGAGTTCCACATCGCCAATGGTTGCTACTTCGTGATTGACCGAGGCCATCTGTTTTGTTTAGAGGTCAAATGAACGGAGGCTAGGATTGGCCGCACATTCACAATGCTCAAACCTGATGCTCTCTCTTTAAACATCAATAACGGCGCCGGCCACGTCCTAGTAGTCAATGGATAGGTTGGAAAAGGTAGAAAGGGATGAAAGTTCAATCTTGTGCTTTAGGACCGAGGTCACCTCTGCATCCTAGCAAAACAATTTTAGTTTTCAGGTTTGGGTTAAAGGATATGATCGGGAGACACTTTTGACTAGTGTGATCAAAATTATCAAGCCTATTCTTCTACCTTCTTTCTATTGCCTAGTTAAATAAGTTGATATTTTTTTCCTGGAAATTATTTCCTTTCTTAATCTTACAAAAAGTTTCACTACTGAAACTCACATAAAAAAATACCTTAGTTTGGTTCTATTTTAAAAAGTTTTATTTTCAAATAAAAACAACAATATTTCCTTTCGTTTGGATAACGTGCCGCTATTAAGCCTATCTTTTTATGACCAATCACCAATGTTACTATACTTAAAACTGCTTTGATAAAAAAAATCGAAAACATTTGAACAAATGTGTTAAATCGGTCGTTACTTCTGAATACTTTTTCTTTGGTCGACTTTAAAATACAAAAAAAAAAGATCAATGAATTTCAAAAATTTCACAAAAATAAAAATATAAAAGTTAGAATATTTTATTGCTTTTTTGTTAGATAATGCTATCACATTAAAAGTGATTGATTATTACGAAATTCTAACATGTTGTTTGGAAATTTTATGAAACCCTTAATGTAAGAAAGGTAAAGAATGCAAAATTGTCTGTATTCGTTTTCTTGTTGCAAAGGCTATTCTCTTGGCGTTCTATTTTAGTTAATTTTGCTTTCATTCGTAAATCTACGGCACTTGGCATTCTTAAATCTTTGATTCAAATAAATTCAAATTTATTTAGTTAAATTTTTTATCGAAAATTATTTTAAAAATAAGTTTTAAACTTATTATATAATTGATATGTAATCAAGTTTTTATTTCATAAAGTCTGCTTCATTTAATATTGGAACAAATTCTTTTGCTCATTGTGGCGCTCCTAGTGGACGGATTTGGAAGCTTTTTTCACCCACGTGTCGGGAAATTCATTACCTTTCACCATGTATTTATGTCATAACATCAAACGATAGCATTTTGTAAACAACCGCCATGGAAGCCGAACGGAGAGATCAAATTGTGCACAGTTTTCTTGAAAATCCATTGTTGTCGGCATCGAAGCTAGCTAAACAGCTTAAAATGCCCAGAAATACCGTATGGCGTGTTATCAAGCAGTACAAGGAAACATTGACGACGGCTCGGAAGCCGCATTCGAAGCGTCGGAGTGGAACTGTCGACCGGAAACTGCGTGGGAAAGTCATCAAGGCCGTCAAGAGGAATCCCAATCTTTCAGACCGCGATTTGGCCAATAAGTTCCAGGCCGCTCACAGTACGGTGCGACGAATTCGTCTCCGGGAAGGAATAAGGTCATTCCGAGCCAGCAAACAGCCAAATCGGACGCTGAAGCAGAACAATGTGGCCAGAATCCGTGCTCGAAAGCTGTACGACCAAGTGCTGACCAAGTTCGACGGATGTAAAGTCTGCTTCATTTAATATTGGAACACAAACAATTGCGTGTAGTTCAGTCATTTATTAACGAATTCATGATTTATTTTTCATACAAATGTAGCATTTCTTTACTCTTTCATGAAAAAAAAATTAAAAAAATTATTCATTGCTGTTTCGAAGAAATTCTCGTACTCGTACTCGTAAGAAAACTGTGCACAATTTGATCTCTCCGTTCGGCTTCCATGGCGGTTGTTTACAAAATGCTATCGTTTGGTGTTATGACATAAATACATGGTGAAAGGTAATGAATTTCCCGACACGTGGGTGAAAAAAGTTTCCAAATCCGTCCACTAGGAGGGCCACAATGAGCAAAAGAATTTGTTCCAATATTAAATGAAGCAGACTTTATTTACTAAAGCAAAAACAAAACTGTTATAATCATTTTTGAGCGTACATTAAAAAAAAGTAATAATGCAAAACATGAATAAAATAAATGATATCTCAAATGTTGTTTAATTTATTCTCAGACTATTTTTTGATGTATTTTCATGCGATTTTAAAATTTGTCTAGTCTCATATAAAATCAATGAATCGAAAATAAAATCATTAATATACTTGTTCAAGTTGAAAAACATTTTTTGAACGTGAATCTGATAGAGTTTATAAAATTTATTTAAGAAATTGCATGTAAGTTCCAACGGAACTTTCATCGAACTCGACTATCCTACGAATTTCTATGAAATCCGAACTTTTAAAAGGGGTTTTATCGAACTTCCGAACGGAATGTTTCCAGTCATCAAATATCTGCGCTGTCAAAACTTTGTAAATTCACTTTTTTTTTAAAATAATTATAGAACACTAGCTGACCCGGTAAACTTCGTTTTACCCGTTGCTTAATAAATCGTTGGAAAATGTTTGGAGTTCTTTTACTTCTTTGTGCTCGTGAATCAGTTTTCATGAAAATCGTCTTCAAGTTGTTCGAGTTTTGTCCCGTTTCAAGTTGATTTTGTATAGGAGCCCCCTTCCTTAAAAAGTGAGATTCTTGAAACTATTATACAAACCATTTCTGACCCGAAAAACCCTCGGATACCAAATTTCACTTCATTCCGACCGACCATTCATACGTGATGGTGTTACAAAGAAAACGCCTCCATTTTTATATGTAAGATGAGGAAAAGAGATAATTAGTATGGGGACCCCCCTTCCATAAAAAGTGAGATTCTTGAAACCATTATACAAACCATCTCTGGCCCGAAAAACCCTTGAATACCAAATTTCACTTCATTCCGACCGACCATTCATACGTGATGGTGTTACAAAGAAAACGCCTCCATTTTTATATATAAGATCATTCATAATTATGAATGCCAAAAAATTACTCAATACACAAAAATAATGCACAATTTACACAATGTACTTATCTTTTAACCATCCTAAAATTATTGGATAAGCTGGTCCCCGGTCTAAGTTGGTCCGGGAGGCATAGCACCAGACTTCTTTACCGCAGCTTCTCAAAAACTCTGATTAAAACACTTTTTCTACGGATTCATACGCAAAAAATTCACTTTCTCTATATAAAACACTGCCAAATATTGCACAACAATGAAACTTTGTTAACTTTAAATCCGGATTCACCTTAAATTCAAAAAATTTCAAATTACTGGAGAAAAGAACCGAAAAAATTGCGACTCCTCCCGAGCACGGGTTGCTGCGACCCCAATATCCGGGCTGATTTGGAATTACTCATAAAAAATAAAATATTAAAAGAAATCAAAATTTATTTGCATATTTTAAATCGTATTCTAGGCTACAAAAAACCTTTCTTAATTATTATTTTAAAATTAACTTAAAAAATTTCCTTTTGGACGCATCAATAAAAAATGTTTACAGCACAATTTGTTTTTTTTGAAGTTTATTTCAGAATGAGAATGAGAATAAACCCGAGCTTTTCCAGGCTTTTCCAATGAGATCCGGGCAACCGGGCCGAACTGGACTTTTCCCAAATTTCATATTCAATATCCAGGCAAACCCGGATTAAACCGGGCAATCTGGCAACCATTCACAAGCACATGTCAATGCTTGACCCAATTATGCTGCAAAGGCATTTTTTTTTGTTTCCAAGATAACTCAAAAATGTTGGAAAAGTCCGGTCCGCCCCGGTTGCCCGGATTTCATTGAAAAATCCCGGGTTTTGCCCGGGTTTATTCTCATTCTTATTATCAAATCAAACAAAATTCAATAAAAAAAATCAAATTGTGTTAAAGAAAAACGAAATTTTTAGAGCAAGTTTCAAAAAAAAAATCATGGAAATTCTTTTGAAAGCCTCAAATAAGATTTAAAATCTCCTATTAAATTTTGATAAACAAAATTTAACTCAGTTTTTTTCTTGAGTTTTGATGAGTAATTTCTAGGTTTTGAACAATATTGCCCGGATATAACTCTGATTTTAGTCAACAATTTTGAAATCGAATGCCCGAATTTTGCCAGGTTTTTAGATAAAACAGTCTGGATTTGTCTGCCCCGGATACGTACTGAAAAGATTCTAACAACCTTACTTTAGAGCTTCTCTATATTCATTCAAATTTTCATTTGAAACGTACACTTTCTTATTATCAATTTGAAAGCAAGCTCCTTTTTCACCAACAACACTGATATGGAACGTCAGAAATCGTACACTTTTCCTAGGAAATCGAATTTTCATTTCGAATCGAATCGAAACGTTAAAACCACATTCTTTTTAATTTAAACTTTTTTTTTTATCATCACTTAATTAGAACATTACACGACAACACATCTCTGGGCTCCAAATTTTGGATAATCAGATATTTTTTACAAGAAGAAATGCTTCAAAACTGATGACGATACATAAACTGCGCAGTGAAATTGAAATAAACAATTCCTGCTAATAGTTCTGCGACCAGAAGAAAATCTTCCGAATACATTGGACTTCGTTTGAACAACTAAAAAATACCTTAATTATAATTTTCCCCCGAAATTTTAACGCGAAAAATTTGTGCGAGCGAAAAAAACACAACCGCTTTCGACCATGGCTTGCTTAGCTCCTTACGAATTTTCCATTTCTTTTATAAATCAAAAGGTTTAACTGATGATGCACATTACATTGCGACAAATGAATGTTTAAAAAAGTAAAACCGCTCAAAACTGAAGAAAAAACCCCGAAAATTGACGTAATTTTGGAAATTTAAATGAAGAAACATTGATGCCTTGACTGTAAAGTGTGCTATTTTTTGTAATTTTTGTCAATTTAATAATTTTTGTAATTAAGTTATTTTTGTCATTTTTGTCATTTTTGTCATTTTTGTCATTTTTGTCATTTTTGTCATTTTTGTCATTTTTGTCATTTTTGTCATTTTTGTAATTTTTGTAATTTTTTGTCATTTTTGTCATTTTTGTCATTTTTGTCATTTTTGTCATTTTTGTCATTTTTGTCATTTTTGTCACTTTTGTCATTTTTGTCATTTTTGTCATTTTTGTCATTTTTGTCATTTTTGTCATTTTTGTCATTTTTGTCATTTTTGTCATTTTTGTCATTTTTGTCATTTTTGTCATTTTTGTCATTTTTGTCATTTTTGTCATTTTTGTCATTTTTGTCATTTTTGTCATTTTTGTCATTTTTGTCATTTTTGTCATTTTTGTCATTTTTGTCATTTTTGTCATTTTTGTCATTTTTGTCATTTTTGTCATTTTTGTCATTTTTGTCATTTTTGTCATTTTTGTCATTTTTGTCATTTTTGTCATTTTTGTCATTTTTGTCATTTTTGTCATTTTTGTCATTTTTGTCATTTTTGTCATTTTTGTCATTTTTGTCATTTTTGTCATTTTTGTCATTTTTGTCATTTTTGTCATTTTTGTCATTTTTGTCATTTTTGTCATTTTTGTCATTTTTGTCATTTTTGTCATTTTTGTCATTTTTGTCATTTTTGTCATTTTTGTCATTTTTGTCATTTTTGTCATTTTTGTCATTTTTGTCATTTTTGTCATTTTTGTCATTTTTGTCATTTTTGTCATTTTTGTCATTTTTGTCATTTTTGTCATTTTTGTCATTTTTGTCATTTTTGTCATTTTTGTCATTTTTGTCATTTTTGTCATTTTTGTCATTTTTGTCATTTTTGTCATTTTTGTCATTTTTGTCATTTTTGTCATTTTTGTCATTTTTGTCATTTTTGTCATTTTTGTCATTTTTGTCATTTTTGTCATTTTTGTCATTTTTGTCATTTTTGTCATTTTTGTCATTTTTGTCATTTTTGTCATTTTTGTCATTTTTGTCATTTTTGTCATTTTTGTCATTTTTGTCATTTTTGTCATTTTTGTCATTTTTGTCATTTTTGTCATTTTTGTCATTTTTGTCATTTTTGTCATTTTTGTCATTTTTGTCATTTTTGTCATTTTTGTCATTTTTGTCATTTTTGTCATTTTTGTCATTTTTGTCATTTTTGTCATTTTTGTCATTTTTGTCATTTTTGTCATTTTTGTCATTTTTGTCATTTTTGTCATTTTTGTCATTTTTGTCATTTTTGTCATTTTTGTCATTTTTGTCATTTTTGTCATTTTTGTCATTTTTGTCATTTTTGTCATTTTTGTCATTTTTGTCATTTTTGTCATTTTTGTCATTTTTGTCATTTTTGTCATTTTTGTCATTTTTGTCATTTTTGTCATTTTTGTCATTTTTGTCATTTTTGTCATTTTTGTCATTTTTGTCATTTTTTGTCATTTTTGTCATTTTTGTCATTTTTGTCATTTTTGTCATTTTTGTCATTTTTGTCATTTTTGTCATTTTTGTCATTTTTGTCATTTTTGTCATTTTTGTCATTTTTGTCATTTTTGTCATTTTTGTCATTTTTGTCATTTTTGTCATTTTTGTCATTTTTGTTACTTTCGTCATTTTTGTCATTTTTGTCATTTTTGTTTTTTTTTGTCATTTATGTTATTCATGTTATTTTTTTCCGATTTTTTTTATTTTTGTTAATCATTATTGAATTTTGCATGAACCTTTAAACTTTGAAATCATGCAAAAAACTGAATTTATTGTGGTTAATAATTTTAGTTATAGAAGTGTGTTTTGCTACAATTTTATCACAATTTTCATGAAGAGTTTTTATTTAAAAAAAGAGATTATTAAAATAGTGGGAAAACCTACTTGGTCACGCGTTTTTCTGCAAATTTTGTTCAGAAACTAAGTTCAATTTACAATTTCTGTTTTTTACCATATTTAATCAGAAAATGTATAGGTAATTCAAACTATGGCAAACTTCTGCTAAGGGATTACTTTACCAGATATCTCACCTTCCTAATTTTGTAGGTTGAACCGTTTCCACGATTCGCAAACAATGAATCACGTGCAACTCAATCGCCGATCGGCTAATCCAGTCCAACTTACAAATAGGTTCCCCATAAAGCTCCGCCAAACTGATATTCATCGAACGACCACAAATCGATTCAAATGAGCTCCGGCGAAATTGGCACTCGGGTAGGTAATTCGCCAGTTCAAATTTTCCCAACCGAATGCAAACATACAGACAACCTTTTCGGGATGGGACTTAGCAAAGTAAATGTTGATAAGCCCCAATCCAATCCTCTTCCTGCTGCCTGCAACAACAGCAGCTAAAACAACAAACCGGGGCTTCAAAATGGCCCACCGAAATACTTTTCATTTAGTCAAATATTTATCTATTTTATTCACGGTGTCCGGCACAAAACCACCTAAACTAAACTAAATGCGAAATACGAGATTCACGCGCATCCCCTGAAGCGCCTCGCTACAAATGGAGCCAAATGGGTTGTTTGGTGTTCGGTCACATTTCAGATGATACAACTTTCCACAAATAAGCTGTTTTTTCATGTGGAACGTGAATCGGGTTGGGGGGCAACTCCTCTCCCTACCCTTTTTTGGCTTATTGGTAGGCTTCCGATGACGGCAGAACGATTTAGGCTCATTTAACTTTCATGTAACATGTCACTACAGTTGGTTCGTGTAAATGTGCGTACTGGAAAATGGAGGAAACTGGAAACGCCAAATTGTTTCATCCCTCAAAGGTTTTGTTTGGTTTGGGATCGGCGGCTGTGGTCTGCCACGTGGTTTTCCCCCAAAAGAAGAAGGGTTTGGGGAAAGAGAACAATCTATCCCGCATCCATTTGTTTGTACTACAAAGTGGATTTTGGGGTGCTTGAATTAGAAGCTTGGTCAACACAACAACGACGCACGGCAGGCAGGCCTCTCAATCGGGACAATTTTCCTGCAAAACTAAATCCAAACTAGGCCTAACTAGTGAGAATTTAGCTGCCAAGCTGGGAGCCCTTCTCGGAATCAAAAACGTGATCGATTTAGCAATGGCTCAGTTTGATATGTTTTACGCGACGAGGACCATTGAAAGTTAATAGTTGTGATGGTGGAGCACCACATGCGATGACACAATCATGAGTGAAATTCGAGGTTCGTGGTTTCGATAAATTTGACAAATTTAGAAGATTAGCATTACGCGGAATATTTTGTAAGCAAGATTTCGATTATTGCAATTTTCAGAAGGTTTTCATTTCCTACATTTTGAGGAACCAATTATTTGCTGTGACATAGTCACATAGTAAATTTTTTTGATTAGATAAAATCGAATCTAACTGATGTCTTGACTTATAAACGATTTTGATTGGAAAATCTGCAAAAATAGTTGTTTCTTAAAATCGTTAAAATCTAATCCACTGACGGAAATGCCGGAATTTCTGTCGGGAAAACGGAGTCCCTCTCCTTTAGTAACGGGTGGCAACAAAAACTTCGGAATTTCTCTTTCAAACTATGAAAAAAGACAAGTGTACTTGAAGAAGATTTGATTTATTAGAATTAAAGGTACCTACATTGTCCATTGTTTAAAAATATTTAGTGAACAGTTGAAAACGATTGGCTGTTTGGCGAAACTTCCGTTCGATTTCGGAACAGGAACGTTGTACGGCTTTCATGTCAGCTTTGTGAATACATCTCATGATTTTTTTTTGTTTATTTGAGACCCTCTATCATCTGTGCAGAATTCTTGCCTACATCTCATGATTCTACCAATCTATTGTTTGTAGTTCTTGGCTTTCCAATTATTTTTGTACACCAATGAGCTCACAGTTCCGAAAAAATCTTTGATTGGGCGACTCC
The DNA here is from genome assembly GCF_029784155.1 of Uranotaenia lowii. Lineage (NCBI taxonomy): Eukaryota > Metazoa > Arthropoda > Insecta > Diptera > Culicidae > Uranotaenia > Uranotaenia lowii. Next base: position 365,627,902 of record NC_073693.1, read on the forward strand.
GAGGTAGATTGGTCGGGTTGTGGTTCTTGAGTACAAATGAGAACGAATGGATATTCAGGAAGGATTGTGTTTTACCAGCCAAAACACGTATTGTCCATCTGCATGATGTTTGTGTACAAAAAGCATTAAAATTTTCTTCAAACGTTCATTCTGGTACACATCTTGATTGATAGCCAAACCAAACGGGTTGAACGCTGCCTTAGAAATACTTCTCTCGGAAATGGCCTCTACATCACTTTCTGCTCAAACTTTTGTTTGAACTTGTATTTAACGTTCGGAGATTTAGGAGAACTATCTTTGGAATAGCGTCTTCGAAAGAGGGAAGTAACTTTCGTCGTCCAAAATAAAACATTTTCCGGAATATTTTTATTATCATCCTGCGGCATTGGAATTTAAGGGGGGGGAGGGGCAGGGTCTAACACTTTCAAAAAATCTTTTTTTTTATTTTTTTGTTTTCTTATTGTTAAACATTTCAAGAATGTTGTGTCAAATTTTTAATTCAATTGAAGCAAAACTGTAGAAATTAAAGGCCTTTATCTCCTCCTATCTAATACTGCAAGAAAGCAAGAGCAGAAACTTCAAACGCGTTTATCTCGAAAGCACATTTTAAAGTCCGTGGACATCGTCATTTGAAAACTACTTATCCGATTCTTTTCAAATTTGGAACATATTTTCTACATATAAAATACCAGACCTCAACGTTTTTCTTTTTTTTTTTACTTTGAGGAGATTTTACAGATAAAAAATGGCGGATTTTTTCGTGAAAAATCGTCTAGTTTTTACTTCAAACAGCCACAAAAATTTCATAAAAATTTTTTAAAGTTAAATAAAAACGTTGGGGTCTAGAAAAACATCTATTAAAAATATTTTGCTCTGATTTTTTGACTTCAGATGATTCTGTGCTGAGATACAGTGTCCACCGCAAATCTTGTTTTCTAAAAGGCATCCCCGAAAGTGCTCAGTCACCGGCTCATTTTTTCAATATCTTTCTACGAAAAAAATACTAAATGTCCTTTTAACAATGCTTTGTATAATGCAAAAAATTAGAATACATTTGTTTGAACGATAGCTCTGGAAAAAAAATCGTGAAAATGGTGTTTTTTTACCCGTTAGGCCCTAACCAAACCCCCCCCCCCCCCGCCCCCCCTTAAGAGCCGAAATCTGACTCTAAGTGTATTCTGGGGCTCTTGTCATCTTTCGGCACTTAATTTCAAATTTTTTCAATGTCTTGCCAATGTGGTGAGACCAATTGAACTTTTTGGCGGCATCCCGTTAGCTCAGTGAATCCTTCTTGTTGAAAACACGAGAAAGAGAACGAAGGTCCTTTTGCGTCCGTAATTTTCCCTGGTCTGCCAATACCTCGCTTGGGCGTAATTCTAGGGGATTTTAGGATATGGAAAACAGTGAAGCTGCCACATTTTCACCTTTAAAATTTTGTATTGTATACCTACATTATGCCGAGATTTTTGTGCAGATCGTAGAACTGAACAATGCGCTCGCAAAAAGCTTCTTGTTTCAACAAGTTTTTGAGCAAAACTGGGCAAACATAAACAAAACAAAAAATACTGGCAAAAATCCCAAAAAAAAACACTCACTCTCATTTTTCTCTGAACTCGTTCATATTCGAGTATTGGGACTTCAAAACTTCAAAATTTTTAGTTTTTAGTTAGTTAGTTAGTTAGTTAGTTTTAGTGGCTGGAGTTTTTTTTTGTACCTAGTGATAAACATGTGTTGATCGAGTGGAAGAAATCCCATAATTCAATTTGAAGTTTAAAATTTAAATCGGTGTTTCAATTTTGATTGATTGCCTCCTGTCTTCACTACCTTAGGTCGTTTAAGAAGGTGCTGCTTCATAATCTGTATTTCTGTACTTCTCGATGGGGCGGAGCTCCAGAGTGTTGGGAGGGTTGAACATTTTCGGCACGAAATTGACATTATTGTCCGCATACCACTTCAGCACGTCCTTGGAGTAGTGGTATGAGGAAAAACTCGAAGATTGTTGCAACGTTGTGGGCCTTCAGGAGAGGAAGCAGCTGCTTCTGGAGGCACTTTTTCATGTACGCCTGTCCGTTCATCGTGTCCTGGGTCACGAAAGGTGCACTCCGCTTGCCGCACATGCTGATGGCTTGCCAAACAGGAATTTATTCGCAAATTTGGACATCCTTCTGAGTGCGAACATGCTCCGGAACGCTGAACTTATCCTTGGCCGTGGAAAACAGATTGCCGGGGATCTGTTTAAAGTCGGCCTTTACAAATATTTCATCTTCCATGATGCAGCATTCGACTTTCGTCAGCATGTTGAGGTACAACTTCCAGGCAAGGGTTTAAGAGGACTTGATCTGCCTCTCGTCGCGATTTGGTGCCTTTTAGTACCTTGAACGTTCGAAGCCCAGCCTTAGTTTTGGCCTTCTGGACAAATACGCGGTTGTGATTTTTGGTGTTATACGGAATACTTTTTCCTTCACTTCTGGGCTTTCGATTGTTGGTCAATCGATCCTCGAACCGCTTAATCACTCGCGACACAGAGGAATTCGCAATTCCCAACGTTTTAGCGATGAAACTATGTCAGGTATCCTTGTCCTCGTGATGAATGCGCAAATTTGCAGAATGTTGACAATGCACTATGAACTACATCCACCCACATTTTAGCCTAGCTTAGTTTAGCTTGATTGACTACTCACATCCGCCTTTAATCATTGAACTCGAATTGCAATATATAACATTTTTAAAATCAATTAATTCTTTATAAGGCTTCGAGAACTTTTTTGATATTATTTTTCATGATCTTACTTGAAACAACGCATTTCGAACTTCATGATTGCAGGGGTGGCTCAGTGGAACAAGTTCCACATCGCCAATGGTTGCTACTCCGTGATTGACCGAGGCCATCAATTTTGTCCAAAGATCAAAAGAATGGTGTCTGGGATTGACAGAACATTCACAATGAACAAAACTGATGCTCTCTCTTTAAACATCAATAACGGCGCCGTAGGACCACGTCCTAGTAGTCAATGCACAGTGGTCCAGACAAACATTTATCGTGACAAAATTAATTACGCAAAATATATACCTTTTAGACATATGATGTCTTCTGCAAAGTTGTTCACAATTATAAGGGCCGTATTTTGGAAGAATAATTTATTAGGGGCGTGTCATTCTCCTGGGAATTTCGTAATGCTAATTTCTTTCAAGAGCTAGATAGAGCAAAAACATGTTCTACAATGTTGTAGATTTAAACTTTTAACAAACTTTGCTGAACACATAAAAGTCGTACGATAAAACGTCGGTCATTTTATAATTTTTTTAAGATTTACATATTAGAACGTGTCGAAAAAAAACAGTTTTTTGACCATAACTTTTTCTAGTGAAGTTGTACAGTATTAATGTATTCTAAACAATTAATCAGCATAACAATGCGCACATTTTTATCTAAGATTGTAGGGAGCTATTGTTTCATTTGCAAAAGTTATGAGCACAAATGTGTTCAAATTTGACCATTTTTGAGCTGCAATATCTCTGATTTGTGCAAACCTAAAAATCTTAAATCTATTGCAAAATGTAGATTGAAATATGAGTATTCAATGCTGAAAAAATTGAAGATAGGTTTTTCTTTAAATTCGAGATTTATAATTTTGAAAATCGTAATTTCTCATGAAATTTTATTCATATTAATCCTTTTTTTTATCAGAAACACGACCAGTACCAATACACAAGCCAACTGTTATTTTGTGGTATTGTTTTGAATTGTTTAGCTTCTTGTTTTACAATGATCTTAAACATTTTATTATTTCTCTAAATATTTGGAACAAATTAACAAAATTCAATTGCTCTAAGAAAATTCAACTTTCTTCAGCAAATGTTCCGCAACTTCAGGCAGTGTTGGAATTTCTTTGACTCTCGGAACGCGAATGGTCAATGAAATAACCGGATCAGAAGTACTTTTGAAGACATCTTCGATGTTTGCAACCCTACTGAATTTACGTGCATAATGTTCTCTGAAACGTCTTATTGATTTGTTCCTTGTTTCCTTGTTAAAATACTTGATAAACCCCCCAAACAACCAAAAGTCCCATAAAAACGCTTACTCAGGCCCCATCATTGATATGAAGTACATTCTATGTAGCTCAAAATTTAAGTTCTTATTGATACCTTCAAGTTTGAAAACAAGTCTTAATGATCTTCTATTCAGCTTCCAGCGGCCTCTTAATTCAGCTTCCAAAAAATCACAAAATGAGCAAAAAATCTCACTCTATCTCAACTGCACCCTTTGCTTCGGTTCATATCACCTTCTCTTGATTATTTATTGTGTTCTATATCGGTGCCGCCACGATGCCACGCGCTGGATTCCAAACTTCACAAATTGCTCAATTGCTTCTTTCCTACATTTCCTACATGTATCCCATCAGAATGGTCACTCAATTACTAAATTACTTATTGAAAAAAAACCTGCCTGGCTTGGGGATCGAGACCCCGACCTTCGTGGTGAGAATCGAACACGCTACCACCAGACCACGCCTAGATGTTTTTGATTTGAAAGCACATCAATGCACTTTTTGTGACTTACCAAAACCCGTTTAGAGCACTTTTGTGCCCCTTTATGTGACTTACCAAATCCCCGTATTGAGCACTTTTGTGCCCTTTATGTGACTAAAATCCCGTATAACGTACGTTATAGATCACTTTTGCAACTTTCAAGTTCGTTAATGAGTACATATAGTTCACTCATGGGAATTGGGCAAAACAAGTCACATACAACGTACATATTAATCACTTTTGCAACTTTCAAGTTCATTAATGAGTACATAAAGTTCACTAAAGGGAATAGGCAGTTGATTCTCTTTGTCAGCCAATATGTAACTTTCAATGCCTTCATTAAAGTAAATATGTGACTTTTGGTTGCTTGGGCCTGACTTTCCAACAGGCATTGAAATAAACCCATCGTCAGTCTCGATTCCTTTGAAAAATTTAGTTTTGTTCCAAATATTTATTGAAATAATAAAATGTTTAAGATCATTGTAAAACCAAGAAGCTAAACAATTCAAAACAATACCACGAATAATGGTTGGCTTGTCGTATTGGTACTGGTCGTGTTTCTGATAAAAAAAAGGATTAATATGAATAAAATTTCATAAAAAATCATGAAAAATTACGATTTTCAAAATTATAAATCTCGAATTTAAAGAAAAACCTATCTTCAATTTTTTCAGCATTGAATACTCATATTTCAATCTACATTTTGCAATAGATTTAAGATTTTTAGGTTTGCACAAATCAGAGATATTGCAGCTCAAAAATGGTCAAATTCGAACACATTTGTGCTCATAACTTTTGCAAATGAAACAATAGCTCCCTACAATCTTGAGAAAAATGTGCGCATTGTTATGCTAATTAATTGTTTAGAATACATTAATACTGTACAACTTCACTAGAAAAAAGTTATGGTCAAAAAAACTGTTTTTTTCGACACGTTCTAATATGTAAATCTTAAAAAATTATAAAATGACGACGTTTTATCGTACGACTTTTATGTGTTCAGCAAAGTTTGTTAAAAAGTTTAAATCTACAACATTGTAGAACATATTTTTGCTCTATCTAGCTCTTGAAAGAAATTAGCATTACGAATTCCCAGGAGAATGACACGCCCTAATAAATTATTCTTCCAAAATACGGCCCTTATAATTGTGAACAACTTTGCAGAAGACATCATATGTCAAAAAGGTATATATTTTGCGTAATTAATTTTGTCACGATAAATGTTTGATCTGGACCACTGTGCAATGGATAGAAGGAAATTAGAGAAAAGGATTGAAAGATTCATAACTCATGCTTTAGGACTGAGGTCACCTCTGCATCCTAGCAAAACAATTTTGATTCGGAAATGGGTGGAAGGATATGATCAGGAGACACTTTTGACTAGTGCGATCTTATATTTTGTATCCATTTCTTCTGGTCTTCCTGTATTATTAACATTATTTTTTTCTTTCTTCATTTTCCAAAATGCTTTTTTAAAAGTCTATATTCCATTTATTCAAGAGCTTTTCGAAAATTTATATCAATGTTTTTACACTATTATTATTATTATGATTAGCTCTCTTTTCAACTTAATTTCTTGACGTTGATTTTTCTTTCTTATTAGTGGATCTATTACTCACTTGAAATTCTCATGTCGCTTGAACTAAATTCGTAGAGTTTGAAATGTTTTATGAAACTGCTATTTCATTGTTCGACTTTAATGCTGGTTCGACGATGTATTTAACGACAGAATGGACATAATTACATCAAAGATGTTATACCTACTATCCTTTTTTCGTAAAACTTTACGATGTTTATGTAAGTTTTAGTTTAAGTTTGTTTTCTCTACTATGATTCAAATTTTAACCTCGAATTCCTAAATGACTCGAAATGATCATGATATATATTTAAGTTTTTGGAAGGGCTTTTAATCGATTTTTCACTCGTTATTACAAATACAAAACAATATAACAATATTACAAAAAAACAAAATCTTACATTTGATGAATATACTAATATCTTTGAATGAGTTTGTTAATGATATTTGCCTGACATTGCTATGGTAATTTTGACTGAATCTACGTGCTCTAAAAATTCAGAAACCATTTTTTCGAAATTTCATTCACTCTAAAATTTCAAAAACTTTAATCCCTATTTAGCAAAACCCACATGTCTAAAAATCCAAGTTTTCAAAAATTCTGAATCAAGGTTTCCATATTTCATGATTTAAGTGACCAATGATTCCATATTTTTTTTATCTAAATAATTAATTCTCTTTTCCTAAGAGATTCCAATAGCCCACATTTTTACGATTGTGAAAGTTCAAAACAGTTGTCGAAGTTTCATATTGATTTTTTTTAATTGATTCCATTTTTTAAATGATTTTCATTTCATTCCACATACATCATCCACATACAGTTAGCACCATTTTATGCCTGTAAAACAGCATATTTAGAAGATCTGATATTTTTGTTGTTGTGATTTGTCATGGAATCATAGTAGAGAAAAAAAACTTAAACTTAAACTTACATAAAACATAGTAGAGAAAAAAAACTTAAACTTAAACTTACATAAACATCGTAAAATTTTACGAAAAAAAGTTTCAAAAATCATGAATTAATATTGCAGCAGACTTGTTATACTGGGGGTTACGATGAATTTAAAAATCTATAGAACATAGGGAACGGTAAGTGAACTGGATGTATTTCAAAGCTAAAGTTTCACGTTGCATAGTTTTTAACTACATGAGTTTCAAAAATTACTTAAAATCATGATCTAAAACATAATGAAGTATTAAAAAATCAATATTGTTGCGCAAGCTGGAATTAAAACTGTGAATTGTGACATAAAATTGCTTTGAAAGTTGTTTACATACATGTTTATTGTCATATTGGCAAGCATGCCAGAAATGAACTTCGTAAAATCTTCATAAGTTTCGGTAAGATTGAACACAAACCCATGTATAAAAACGATGTGGTTACTTTGACTGAAAAGAAAATCAAAATGGACTAATCAAAATTTAAAAAAAATTAAAAATGGATTTTTCGGGCTCAATCAACACTCAAAATATGGTTTTTAACTTTTTGATCACTTTCAATGAAAATTGGCCATTTTGAAAAATTAATGCTATTTTCAACCTACTACGATTGGCGCGTTATAACGAGCGCATGGGCCGTGATAGAATATACCCATAAAAAAGCAAACCTTAGCGAGTTCAGTATGACTTTTTAGCATAAAATCATAGTTAAGATTCTCCTCTATCAATGTGTCAGAAAATATTTCCTATTCGTTTTTCTCTGCTTGATGACACCTTATTGAAAGTGTTTTAAAATTTAGATCAAAATTAAGAAAAACCTAAATTGTAAAATTTTCACGACACAGAGGTATTTTAAGGAAAAAATCATACTTGCCACGATCAACCACAGCATTTAAAACAAATTGGTAATATTTTGCAGGCTTAAAATGTTACGGATTCTTCAAAACAAGAGTGGCGCGTATTAGCCACATGGGGCGTTATATGAACTTTTCCCTTATATATAAATCCGAATCCGAAGGAAATCTGAAAACTTATCTTGAATCCAAAGTTCGATGCAAATTTATTTTCTTCGGCCAACTTGAACGGAAGGTTGCACAGTTCGAAGCTTGCGCCATTTCGTGGTAGGTATTCGAAACAATTCTAAAACAGATTTCTTTAACATGGCATGTCATCCGATAACCAAACACTAAAAACACTTGAAATTATTTCTAATTTCCTCTTCATTCCACCAAACATGTTCAAAACTCGATACTTCACTTATGGACATGCACTTTACGCAACTTTTGGTCAAAATGCTATCAACTAAAAATATGCACAACACACATAATTCCTGATATTTTCTGGACTAAAGAAAAGAATCCTTGGCAATTTATAAACAGTGCTGCCGGCCTCTATGAACTAAATCCACCCAAATTTTCATTAAATTCTACCCAATGGTTAAAAATTTAGAGCAACTTCATAGTGTGGTAATTTCATCGTGGACACCCTTTAAACCGAATAATTAAAATTACATCAAGGTCACTATTGAGTGGATTTCTTGAACCGATAATTGGAAAAATGTTGTTTTTTTCATTGAAACTTGATGGCTACACTCAGAAAAATACTATTAAGTATGCTATAAAATTCTCTTATGAAGTGGCGCCATGAGAAAAATCATTGAAATTCATAAGATTGTCTCATGACGCGAATGAATCCTTCAGATGAACACGTTCTCCAATGAGCTTTTGTTGTTTTTCATAAAAGAGTCTTATGAAATCAGGAAATGTCATGTTTAATGTAAATAGTTCAAGAAATTTGATGGATAAAACTTTTATTTTATTTTTTCGGCATATTTTATCGAAACTATACCATGGTCACACACATAAGCACATAATCACCCGGTTCCATCCAACACAATTCTTCTTCCTCATCCGGTCCTTTGACCTTGTGCATTTTGCCGGTGATTTTCTGAAAAGTAAGTGAATGAAAAAAAATTTTAATTCACAAATGTTTTCAGCGTCATAATAAATAAACTATTACTCAAACTTACCATTTAGAAAATCACTTCTAACTATAAAAAAAAAACTCCATAACTCCGTACGACGCGACGATGGAAAAATTACTGATAGAATGAGTAAATGTGTTCATTATTTTTTCACAATGCCGTTTCTTCTATTTTTCATACGATATTATTATGAAAACTGAAAGAACTTCATAAGACTCTTATGAAAAACAATTTTACATTCTAAAAAGCGGTTCATAAGACGCATCTCATGAAAATTATAATAAGAATTTGCCTGAGTGTAGCAGTATTATGGGTTTGATTTGCAATTGGATCGGGAGTGGGAGAGAACAGAATCTTTGGCGATGGGGAATTCTTTATTTGGTGAGTTTTTGAAAATCATAATAAGCTTTCTTCACAGTGAATTTAAAAAAAACTGTGCTAAATAACTACCTTGAAAGGATAAATATGGGCTTAAATCTACCGGGAAAATCAATATTGAGACATGATCTGGTTTCAATTGCAAGATGGTGCTGCCATCTTCGACTTGAAACTAGAAAAAGTGTGATTTACTAAATATAAAATCAAAAGGTTTCGATTTCCAACCTGTTGTTTCTGATTCAAAATTAAACCAGAACGTTTGTTTCTTCATGTCACGTCATGCTCTTGAAGAAATGTAGCATTTAGATAAAGTGTGTAGCTCAATTGTCAAATTCCTACGTGTTATAGGAAAGTCTCTTAAAAATTCCTTTGGAATTTTTGAAAACGCCTAAAAATGCAGATATCTATTCAAATTTTTCGTTGAAGCATTAATATTTAATTTTTCCATAGAAATTTTTAGGAAATAATACCTATTGATTTTTGCAGAAAAACATAAGTGGCACTATTCTTGTTTCGCCCACTGTATAAGACACTCGTTGCATTAAGAGTATAAAAACTTGCCTAACTTGTAGATTGCATAGAACAATTAAAAGTAGGTTGAAATCAATAAACGGAATGATGGAATAAATGTTTAATGTGTTAATCCCTGTTTTCATTCGAAAAGCTTCATGGAAAAACGTATCCTTTTCGTTATCAGTGTGACGATAAATCACTTCTTTTTGAAAACCATCCAACAAGCACAATCATTCTCAACCTAATCCAACTGAAATCACTTAGTCATCCCCCCTTTCCAGACGCATCAGTAACATAATGAAAACAAAAATGCAATAATACCTACACCATCAACGTTTGTGTCACCCTTTCGTGTGGGAGATGTGGGGGGAGGCAAACCCTTTTTATCCGTGGGAAAAATTGCGTGCGTCGAAAATGAAATTTTTCCCATAATTCTTTGACCTTCTGGTGAGCTTTTCCGGAACTTCTAGCAGCAGGAGCTGCTTGGATTTTTGACGTTTTCGTTCTGTGGCGCGCGACTATCATTAGTCATCGTCATGTGGAAAGAAGTTATGGGGTTGAGCGAAAATTCCAGAGGTTCTTCTTGGCTAGAATGACGGATAATAAATTCGACACCTTCAATTTATTCCATGAGAACGCTCTCGAGCAGGAGTAAGTTTAATTTGGTGCTTCGCGGTCGAGTGCGTGACTACATTTTTTTTCCTATGATTACAGAAATATGAAAAAAGTAATCTTGAAAGAAATAAATCATTGAATTTATATTTTGGATATTTCAAAACAGTATATTGTTTCTAAGTACATGTTCATTGCCACTGACCCCAGGTTTAGTTTTTGGCTTATAATCCACTCCGCAAATTTTTCGTTTGATGTCGCAGAATTGGCACGGTTAAACAACTTCCTGGTCCTTCGAAGAGTACCTAAGTATCGCAACAATAACACCAACAAGAGGCGTCGATCGTTCGTCGTCAACCGAAAATGGCGTGTCTAAATAAATATTATGATTATTACAGCCATTGGCTTTATAGTGCCTCATCTCGGCGAGCGCAATCTTCCATCGTTCGTTCGTTCGTTCATGAATTCATTGAGCAGTTTTGGGAATGGGATGGAGCAGCCAGCAATAATCTCTAACACATCCTGCGGCCGATACGCGCCACAATGATGACGACGGTGACGCCAAACAGGGACATGGACGACGACGACGACGCCTCGGTGTACTTTATTCGCCGTTCGTTACTGCAGCCGAGGGAGCACCGTATCACAATTGTCCAGCATCCGGTTTCGGACCAGAGGCCTCATTTTCGCCAACGACGACAATGGCACAAGAAATGGCCAAACGAAACGATCCGGATCATACAGGCACATCATCGGAAAAGGCGGAAAGAAAACCTGAACCAAACCGGACCAGAGTATGGGTTTGACCGAACCAGACATTCCGGAATGTGGCTCCATTTTGCGGTTTCTGTGTGTCCATCGTCCATTCTTATCGGTAAACAGAAGTCCCACAACAAGCTGAATTGCAAACGCATGGTGCTCATTTTTGGCCAGGCAATGGTATTATCCTGTACAGATAGGCCCAACCCAAACCATTTCCGGTAAGCTAGCAGCGGCAGCATATTGTGAAGTCAGGGCTTAACCATTTCATGCTGGCCTGACATGTGGCGAAAATTCGATTTTTATAGTTATTTGGAAGGTCGCTCATCTGGCCGCATTTATTATGATGCTTTGGTTAGGCGGGATCAAAATATTTGAAAAAAATTTCTTTACACTTGATGGTTAACTTTTGCATCTTTGGAAAGGACTTTTCGGCCTTTTCCTGTATTCAACCCTTGATATTTATTTGTTGCTTTGTATTATCAGCATGACTATTGAAAGACACAAAAATGACACAAAAATGAAACAAAAATGACACAAAATTGACAAAAAAATGACACAAAAATGACAAAAAAATGACACAAAAATGACACAAAAATGACACAAAAATGACACAAAAATGACACAAAAATGACACAAAAATGACACAAAAATGACACAAAAATGACACAAAAATGACACAAAAATGACACAAAAATGACACAAAAATGACACAAAAATGACACAAAAAAGACACAAAAGTGACACAAAAATGGCACAAAAATGACACAAAAAAGACACAAAAAGACACAAAAAAGACACAAAAAAGACACAAAAAAGACACAAAAATGACACAAAAAAGACACAAAAATGACAAAAATGACAAAAATGACAAAATTGACAAAAATGACAAAAATGACAAAAATGACAAAAATGACAAAAATGACAAAAATGACAAAAATGACAAAAATGACAAAAATGACAAAAATGACAAAAATGACAAAAATGACAAACATGACAAAAATGACAAAAATGACAAAAATGACAAAAATGACAAAAATGACAAAAATGACAAAAATGACAAAAATGACAAAAATGACAAAAATGACAAAAATGACAAAAATGACAAAAATGACAAAAATGACAAAAATGACAAAAATGACAAAAATGACAAAAATGACAAAAATGACAAAAATGACAAAAATGACAAAAATGACAAAAATGACAAAAATGACAAAAATGACAAAAATGACAAAAATGACAAAAATGACAAAAATGACAAAAATGACAAAAATGACAAAAATGACAAAAATGACAAAAATGACAAAAATGACAAAAATGACAAAAATGACAAAAATGACAAAAATGACAAAAATGACAAAAATGACAAAAATGACAAAAATGACAAAAATGACAAAAATGACAAAAATGACAAAAATGACAAAAATGACAAAAATGACAAAAATGACAAAAATGACAAAAATGACAAAAAAATGACAAAAAAATGACAAAAATGACAAAAATGACAAAAATGACAAAAATGACAAAAATGACAAAAATGACAGAAATGACAAAAATGACAAAAATGACAAAAATGACAAAAATGACAAAATGACAAAAATGACAAAAATGACAAAAATGACAAAAATGACAAAAATGACAAAAATGACAAAAATGACAAAAATGACAAAAATTACAAAAATTACGAATATGACAAAAATGACAAAAATGACAAAAATGACAAAAATGACAAAAATTACAAAAATTACGAATATGACAAAAATGACAAAAATGACAAAAATGACAAAAATGACAAAAATGACAAAAATGACAAAAATGACAAAAATGACAAAAATGACAAAAATGACAAAAATGACAAAAATGACAAAAATGACAAAAATGACAAAAATGACAAAAATGACAAAAATGACAAAAATGACAAAAATGACAAAAATGACAAAAATGACAAAAATGACAAAAATGACAAAAATGACAAAAATGACAAAAATGACAAAAATGACAAAAATGACAAAAATGACAAAAATGACAAAAATGACAAAAATGACAAAAATGACAAAAATGACAAAAATGACAAAAATGACAAAAATGAAAAAAATGACAAAAATGACAAAAATGACAAGAATGACAAAAATGACAAAAATGACAAAAATGACAAAAATGACAAAAATGACAAAAATGACAAAAATGACAAAAATGACAGAATGACAAAAATGACAAAATTAACAAAAATGACAAAAATGACAAAAATGACAAAAATGACAAAAATGACAAAAATGACAAAAATGACAAAAATGACAAAAATGACAAAATGACAAAAATGACAAAAATGACAAAAATGACAAAAATGACAAAAATGACAAAAATGACAAAAATGACAAAAATGACAAAAATGACAAAAATGACAAAAATGACAAAAATGACAAAAATGACAAAAATGACAAAAATGACAAAAATGACAAAAATGACAAAAATGACAAAAATGACAAAAATGACAAAAATGACAAAAATGACAAAAATGACAAAAAATGACAAAAATGACAAAAATGACAAAAATGACAAAAATGACAAAAATGACAAAAATGACAAAAATGACAAAAATGACAAAAATGACAAAAATGACAAAAATTACAAAAATTACAAAAATGACAAAAATGACAAAAATGGCAAAAATTACAAAAATTACGAATATGACAAAAATGACAAAAATGACAAAAATGACAAAAATGACAAAAATGACAAATGACAAAAATGACAAAAATGACAAAAATGACAAAAATGACAAAAATGACAAAAATGACAAAAATGACAAAAATGACAAAAATGACAAAAATGACAAAAATGACAAAAATGACAAAAATGACAAAAATGACAAAAATGACAAAAATGACAAAAATGACAAAAATGACAAAAATGACAAAAATGACAAAAATGACAAAAATGACAAAAATGACAAAAATGACAAAAATGACAAAAATTACAAAAATGACAAAAATGACAAAAATGACAAAAATGACAAAAATGACAAAAATGACAAAAATGACAAAAATGACAAAAATGACAAAAATGACAAAAATGACAAAAATGACAAAAATGACAAAAATGACAAAAATGACAAAAATGACAAAAATGACAAAAATGACAAAAATGACAAAAATGACAAAAATGACAAAAATGACAAAAATGACAAAAATGACAAAAATAAAAAAAAAAATTACAGAAATGACAAAGATTACAAAAATGACAAAAATTACAGAAATGACAAAGATTACAAATATGACAAAAATGACAAAAATGACAAAAATGACAAAAATGACAAAAATGACAAAAATGACAAAAATGACAAAAATGACAAAAATGACAAAAATGACAAAAATGACAAAAATGACAAAAATGACAAAAATGACAAAAATGACAAAAATGACAAAAATGACAAAAATGACAAAAATGATAAAAATGACAAAAATGACAAAAATGACAAAAATGACAAAAATGACAAAAATGACAAAAATGACAAAAATGACAAAAATGACAAAAATGACAAAAATGACAAAAATGACAAAAATGACAAAAATGACAAAAATGACAAAAATGACAAAAATGACAAAAATGACAAAAATGACAAAAATGACAAAAATGACAAAAATGACAAAAATGACAAAAATGACAAAAATTACAAAAATTACAAAAATGACAAAAATGACAAAAATGGCAAAAATTACAAAAATTACGAATATGACAAAAATGACAAAAATGACAAAAATGACAAAAATGACAAAAATGACAAAAATGACAAAAATGACAAAAATGACAAAAATGACAAAAATGACAAAAATGACAAAAATGACAAAAATGACAAAAATGACAAAAATGACAAAAATGACAAAAATGACAAAAATGACAAAAATGACAAAAATGACAAAAATGACAAAAATGACAAAAATGACAAAAATGACAAAAATGACAAAAATGACAAAAATGACAAAAATGACAAAAATTACAAAAATGACAAAAATGACAAAAATGACAAAAATGACAAAAATGACAAAAATGACAAAAATGACAAAAATGACAAAAATGACAAAAATGACAAAAATGACAAAAATGACAAAAATGACAAAAATGACAAAAATGACAAAAATGACAAAAATGACAAAAATGACAAAAATGACAAAAATGACAAAAATGACAAAAATGACAAAAATGACAAAAATGACAAAAATGACAAAAATGACAAAAATGACAAAAATGACAAAAATGACAAAAATGACAAAAATGACAAAAATGACAAAATGACAAAAATGACAAAAATGACAAAAATGACAAAAATGACAAAAATGACAAAAATGACAAAAATGACAAAAATGACAAAAATGACAAAAATGACAAAAATGACAAAAATGACAAAAATGACAAAAATGACAAAAATGACAAAAATGACAAAAATGACAAAAATGACAAAAATGAAAAAAATGACAAAAATGACAAAAATGACAAGAATGACAAAAATGACAAAAATGACAAAAATGACAAAAATGACAAAAATGACAAAAATGACAAAAATGACAAAAATGACAAAAATGACAGAATGACAAAAATGACAAAAATGACAAAATTAACAAAAATGACAAAAATGACAAAAATGACAAAAATGACAAAAATGACAAAAATGACAAAAATGACAAAAATGACAAAAATGACAAAAATGACAAAAATGACAAAAATGACAAAAATGACAAAAATGACAAAAATGACAAAAATGACAAAAATGACAAAAATGACAAAAATGACAAAAATGACAAAAATGACAAAAATGACAAAAATGACAAAAATGACAAAAATGACAAAAATGACAAAAATGACAAAAATGACAAAAATGACAAAAATGACAAAAATGACAAAAAAATGACAAAAATGACAAAAATGACAAAAAAATGACAAAAAAATGACAAAAAAATGACAAAAATGACAAAAATGACAAAAATGACAAAAATGACAAAAATGACAAAAATGACAAAAATGACAAAAATGACAGAAATGACAAAAATGACAAAAAATGACAAAAATGACAAAAATGACAAAAATGACAAAAATGACAAAAATGACAAAAATTACAAAAATTACAAAACTAACAAAAATGACAAAAATAACAAAAATAACAAAAATTACAAAACTTACAAAAATTACAAAACTTACAAAAATAACAAACATTACAAAAATGACAAAAATTACAAAAATTACAAAAATTACAAAAATTACAAAAATAACAAAAATTACAAAAATTACAAAAATTACAAAAATTACAAAAATTACAAAAATTTCAAAAATTACAAAAATTACAAAAATAACAAAAATTACAAAAATGACAAAAATGACAAAAATGACAAAAATGACAAAAATGACAAAAATTACAAAAATGACAAAAATGACAAAAATGACAAAAATGACATAAATGACAAAAATGACAAAAATGACAAAAATGACAAAAATGACAAAAATGACAAAAATGACAAAAATGACAAAAATGACAAAACTGACAAAAATGACAAAAATGACAAAAATGACAAAAATGACAAAAATGACAAAAATGACAAAAATGACAAAAATGACAAAAATGACAAAAATGACAAAAATGACAAAAATGACAAAAATGACAAAAATGACAAAAATGACAAAAATGACAAAAATGACAAAAATGACAAAAATGACAAAAATGACAAAAATGACAAAAATTAAACAAATGACAAAAATGACACAAATGACAAAAATGACAAAAATGACAAAAATGACAAAAATGACAAAAATGACAAAAATGACAAAAATGACAAAAATGACAAAAATGACAAAAATGACAAAAATGACAAAAATGACAAAAATGACAACAATGACAAAAATGACAAAAATGACAAAAATGACAAAAATGACAAAAATGACAAAAATGACAAAAATGACAAAAATGACAAAAATGACAAAAATGACAAAAATGACAAAAATGACAAAAATGACAAAAATGACAAAAATGACAAAAATGACAAAAATGACAAAAATGACAAAAATGACAAAAATGACAAAAATGACAAAAATGACAAAAATGACAAAAATGACAAAAATGACAAAAATGACAAAAATGACAAAAATGACAAAAATGACAAAAATGACAAAAATGACAAAAATGACAAAAATGACAAAAATGACAAAAATGACAAAAATGACAAAAATGACAAAAATGACAAAAATGACAAAAATGACAAAAATGACAAAAATGACAAAAATGACAAAAATGACAAAAATGACAAAAATGACAAAAATGACAAAAATGACAAAAATGACAAAAATGACAAAAATGACAAAAATGACAAAGATGACAAAAATGACAAAAATTACAAATGGTCAAAAATAAGAAATTAACAAAAATGCCAAAAAATTACAAAAATGAAAAAAAATTGCTAAAAAAAGACAAAAATGACAAAAACTCACTAACTGATTGATTTCATTATTAACATGATGTGAAATAGTGAAATATGAGCTTTGAGCTGAATTTGAATCCAAAAACCCAACTTTCCAGACTTATATATCGAGTTTTGTTCATCAATCAATCTCTTTTTTTTTTTAAGTTCAATCTTCACACGTGACTGTACTCTAAATTTTTGAAACTCAAGTCTCGATTTTGAACTTTTGACTCTTGTATTTGTCACCTTAGGCATGAGTTTTTTCTCATTCAATTAAATATCAGATTATTTCAAATAATTTACGATTAACATATCAAATCTATTGTTTTCTTCTACTCTATGGAACCACAATAACTTTACTACTGAAAAATCAGTTTTAAATTTCCTGAACAAGTTTTTGCATATGAAAGCCTTTATTTATTAGATCAAAATTCAAACGGTGCCTACCAATAAACTAATTTTGATTTAGAGCTTTCGGTAAAAAAAATATGAGTAAAACCGCCGCTCAAAAATCCGCAAACCAACCAATATACAAAAGTTCATTTCCTTTTCGGTGATGAATGGTAGAGGAAAAGATAAATTTTCATTTATAAATTCCACGTTTGACAGTGGCCGGAAATGATCCTCATACAAACGGTTTGGCTGTGCAGAGCATGTGTCACCATCGTAAGCAATCGCAATATGTAGTACAGCAAGCGAACCACAAATAAAATTCACTCACATGTATTCCGAATCTCTGGAGCCACCAGCAGGCAGCAGCCAACAGCAGAAGTCCTACAAAACCAACCGAGGCAGCAGCAGAAGGCAATCGTCCGAACGATATTCGAGCCATATAGAGTACCAATATTTCATTTTAGTCAATTATAAACTTGCTTAACGAACATATCTCAAGTTTAGCTTTAACGAGTTGTTGCTGTCGAGTTTTTGGTTACGCTTTTCTTCTTTTTTTTAGTTGAGTTTCATTTGTTTTATAATTTTAGTTCAACCTGGAATCACATTTCTGCTAAGCCACTTCAGATGCTGCACATTGGAATAATGTTATTTTATAGAAAAAAAATTGAAAAAAAAATTAATTTGGCTGAATATGTCTAAAATTTGCCTCTAGAAAGGAGTTATGATTAAAAAAAACTGATCTATTTTTTTATTTAATTTATTAAATAAAACTTTCACAGCCAGCCAAATTCGTTGGTCCTTACTTGGTACGGAATGTGCCAGGGTTCCGGTCCAAAAAGATGGAACAAGTGCCGGAAGGGTAGTGTAAAATATGTCCTCTATCCAATTTCCCAACCGCTTCTGGTGTTGGGTGTGAAGTTGTTTTCCGGATTTTTAGCTTCGTGTGGAGTACGTAGAGCAGAAAAGAGGAAAAAAAAACCATACCAAGCATTCGTACAGTAAAACAGATATGTGCCTGCAAGCTCTGCGAGTAACCTAAGCTCTCGCTTCCCTTCTTCCTCCTTCGTTTGTTGAGTTTGAAATAAAACTGGAAGGTGGTAGATCATCTCTGTCTAGGTCCAGCCAGAGTTTGTAGTTAGGATTCGGTTACTCGTGTTCCGAAAAGTGTGTGTGCGGTTCCATGTTCGCAAATTGGTAAGGGGAACATTTGTCCTGGTAAACGAGACAGGAACTAATATTTGTAATAAAATATTGTTAACTTGTTCCTGGAAGTAAGAAGCGACCGATTCGAGAGGAAATGAATGGTCCACAGAAGCCATTCGAAAACTTTCCGAAACTTGTTTGATTGGAATGCTGGGGGCATTTAAGTAAGATTAACATGCCGTTTTCTTGTATACAAATTACTTCAAACTTTCAAAGTCGTGAAATATAACTATGAATTGTGTGTTCGAAGTCTAAAAAATTTTGTCGAAAATTGTAAGAAAACTACCCAAACACAATAAGCCTAATCAATTTGGAGCAGGCCTACACCGATAAATTTTTCATTTACAGCAGAAATTCATCAATCGTGAGTCAAAACTCAACAGATTCTGGATCAAAACTCAAAATTCAAGATGCTACTTCAAATAATAAACGTTCAACACAAACATTATCATAAAATCAAAAGCAGCGACCTCTCAATATTCTTTAAAAACTCAAATTTCTCATTTTAATCCCAATACGTTGATTTTTTTTAATGTACCACATTCTGCCATTTTATGCCATTTTTTTCTTCTTTTCAATTTTTCAAATTTATTTTTGTAATTTTCGTGTTGGTGTTGGGAAATGTGGCAGAAATTTTGACATTTTGAAAATTTTACCATGAAAAATGTTTTCAAGATCTTAGGGCATTGTATTTTTTTTACAACACTGTTTCTATTTCAGCCGTATGTGATAGAAATATTGCCATTTTTGCATCACAGCATGCGAGAATACAACACGTGTTGTAAAAAAATAGAACTCCACAGATCTTGAAAATATTTTTGAATGGGAAAATTTTCAAAATGTCAAAATTATTACCACTTTTTACAAAAATAAATTTGAAAAATTGAAAAGAAGAAAAAAAAGGCATAAAATGGTGTTTCCCAACACTAGTGAACTTGCTCTAATTAAAAATACACAAAAATACAAATCTCATTCTCACCTTTTCGCTGCGTGTGCTCAATCCATCAATCCGAGTAGGCATTAGTAATACCTGATAGTTTTAAAAATAGTAGGAGCAAGTGCCCTCGTGTTACAAGTTGTACTTACAACACTGTTTCTATATCAGTTGAACCTCACAGAACTTTCAAAATATTCTACCTACCACTTTTTCCAAACACGAGTGACCTTACTCTAATTTGATCTTAGCAATGACTTTGTGTAGAAAAAAAATATGGCGAACCTTACGAAATGTAAAAAAACAGGTTGAACATTTTCAATCTTGCCAGATTTCCCGGTTTTACCCGAATTTGTCCGGATATGAAATTTGGGAAAAGTCTAGTCTAGCCGGGTTGCCCGGATTTCATTGAAAAATGCCCAGATTTGTTCACCTTTTTTGCCGAATCGGAAAAAAATATAGTAAATTTTGTTTTCATTATGCGTCTTTAACGAGATTTTTTGAGCTAGTTTTATAATAATAATCATGAAAGGTTTTGTGGAAGCTTTTTAAAAGATTTAAAATCTGCTAATAACTTTTGATTGAATATTTTTTTCAAGTTTTTTTTTCCTCTTATTGAGAAGTTCCTGGGTGTCTATGACCGCAATAGCCCCTTGATACACCACTGATAGCCGGCAACCCACAATCGAAAACAACTTCAACAGTTGGTGTCCCATCTTCGGTTTCTCGAGCTGGTGGTTTTACCTACGACTCGCCGAACACCCAACGATCAGACCGAACGACCAAACAACAGACGGTGATTTCCATCCCAGCACGGTCCACACGACGAGCAAAAAGGTACCCGAAGACGATCATCAGCAATCATCGGCAATCATCAGCCGGTATTTGTGCAGCGATCATCACCCACCGGTTATTGTTTCCCATCGGCCCGTCGGAAAAACATCGCATCTTCAATCTTCGGAGGCAGATGGCAAAACTCGAAACTCGCACCAGTCGAGTTGAGCCTGCCAATCACTCCGGATAATCGCGATCTTGCTATACTTGCCTTAAAATTAACGATAAGCAGAAATATAGCTTAAGTGTAATAAATATTCGTTTTATAATTTTAAGTAGAATTTCGGTTTATTAAAGTGTAGCTAATAAATTGTGCGTGTTTTTATAAAGAAGTTGCGTGTTATTTAACCCATTCGAGACGGAGGCCTTTTCACGACATTCGAACTCATAGTACTTTACTCTTAGATAACTTTTATGTCGATTGATTTTCATCAAAACCATTTCTCAATACACTTTGCCTAACATTTGCGGATTCCGTTGGTATAAGAATATTATTTTTCCAAGCAATAGTAAACTCACAATGAAAGAATGTTCTGACAAAGGCACAAAAATTTCATTGCACACACGGTGTGCAATCGGTCTCGAATGGGTTAAAAACGTTTATTCGAATAAACTGTTGTGGAATCTTGCATGTGATAAGTCACAGCAGCTACACTTAGCCGCACAGCAGTGATTTCGGTTGAGTTTTGGCGGTGTTGGCGAGCCGTCGGGAAACCACAGGATAGAACCACTTCGAAGGTAAAGGTACGGCCCCCAACACTTGGTATTGACCAAATTTGCCCGGATATTGCCCAGATTTTTGGTCGACAATTTCGAAATTAATTGCCCGGATTTTGAAAGGTCTATTAATAAAATATCCCGGATTTTTTCAGGCCAGATACGTATCGAAAAAATTCCGGCAACCTTAGTATAGATTCCTTATCTTCATAAGACATTTTTGTTACTTGCGAATTTTAACAAATTTTGTTTCATTTGAAAAAAAGGAGAAATATTACGCAATACGAAAAGAATAATCCGTACCAACTTATTTCAATGGTCAACGTCAATCTTTTCAACGGTTTAAAATTTCCTCGGTTTGTTCATTCCAGAAATTTCAAATTAATGGTGTCCAAATATAAAATAAATGACCGTCCATTTTCCAAAGTTTTCAGGTTCACCGTCTCCATAGATAGAAAAATTTGTTAGACAAATTACAAAAAAACTTAAAGCTAAGCCAAAAATAACACACTGAAAAAAATTACAGAGCAAACTTTCGATATTTCACATAATTTTCAAAAGTTATTCAATTGAAATAGAAATCAAGTTACAACTGATTGAAGTTGTAAAAGTATAATTCATATTATGATGTTGATATGGTTCGGTGATTTTTTTTAAGATTATTTAACAATTTTGAAGGCTATCAAAAATCCTTGAAATTAATATGCCGTGAAATTTTGAGATTTAAAAAATTGTAATTGTAATTGTTCTTTAATTCAGTGTTTTTTTTTTGTAAAATTATATCAAGCCCTCAGAGCCAAAGTGGTAAATAATGTCTAACGGTTCTCCATGTTTCAAATTATATTTGTTGATTTTTTCAGATTTTTTAAACTATATTCACATACTTATTCGTTCGAAGGTAAATTGAAAATGTTCCAAAAAAAACGAACCCAAAAACATTTAGGATCTCAATGAAGCTAGATGTTTCCCGAAGAGATTCCTTTTTCTTAACTCTAAGCGTACATCTTTCGAGGATATGATGGCTAAAATCTTACAAATGCTCAAACCATCAACCCACAGAAAGTTTACTATCTATGCCGTGACCGGGATTCGATCTCATGCCTGCTGGCTTAGAATATTTGAAGGCTATCTTCTACGCCACGGGCTGCGGCTGGAAATAAGGAATGGTCACTTTTTCGATACACTTTTTCAATCTAATCATCAATATATCAATTACAAAGTCTCGAAAATAGTTAATATTACTGGCTTATATCACTTTAGAGAAATTTTTAAGATTTTTTTAACTTTAGTTAGTGTAGATCTAGATTAGGAGTAGTCGATCCTGGACTCCTGAAGATCGATCTTTCCAATTGAGATTTTCGATATTTTGGATCAATTGTTTAACATGGAAAAAAATCGATTAGATCGGTTTATTTTCGGTTCGATCTTTCGATCTTTCGATCTTTCAAATAACTTTTCTCGCTGAGTGGAGATATTTTGATCCAATTTTGACTACCGATTAAAAGTCAAACAATACCATCTGTTGAGCATCTAGTATAAGCTCGCCAAAATTTTGCGGGTTACCATTAAATTTTGAAATGGTCCGGTCTGGTCCAGTTGAGCGGAATTCATTGAATAAGCCCGAGTTTTGTCCGGATTTTTTCACCTTATTTGCAAACCCTAAAAAAAACTCAAATAAAGCTTATCAAATGTTTCGTTTTTGCGCCCAAAAATCGAAATTTTATGCCCAAAGTACGGTTTAAATCTGCTGATAGGATTTGATAAAAAAAAAATTTATAAATTCTTTCTTTTTTGTAATTAAATAATATCTGGGATTTACACAAATTTCCCTGAAAGTTGCCCGCATTTTAGACTGAAAATTTTGAATTTACATTCCCGAAATTGACCAAGTTTTTAGACAGAATAGCCCAGCCCGAATACGCGCGGGGAAAATTCTGGCAA
>NC_073693.1:365652163-365697197 GCF_029784155.1 Uranotaenia lowii
TGTAATTTGGGCAGAGAGCCAAGCCGAGAAACGAAATAATCGATAAACATGGCGCGATAAGAGATGGACTCTGACTTCTTTCTTTCATTATGTGTAATTTCCCATAAGGAAAATAGAGGGTGCCTCCGATTGAATGACAAACATGACAAATAAGACAAATGTATAGTCAAACAAAGATGACTAGATTATAATTTCAACCGGTGACTTTGATAAATATATTTAAGTATATCAGTCCAGCTTTCGGCCAGATTGGACTCAAAATTAATTCTGAAATTGAAACCCCGAATTAAAGTTCATGAAAAGGGATTGCACCATGAAGTACAACCCCGAAAGAGAATGATTCAAGCATAAGGACTTGACTCTCACATCGTATATTTCGATAGTGATTGTAAGACTTACTGAAACCAATGGAAAATTAAAACCAAACAGTAGCGCCACCAAGTCCTCCATAGTAGGGTTTAAAGCATTTGGAAACTTTTTGGAACATGCATATAATTAAGAGCTAATAAGCCAATAAAATTAATTGCCAAAGTTTAAGACACAGAAACAAACCTCTTCGCCATTTTGGCCAGGTTGACCAAATGCAAAACTAACAAAATTTCCAAAAATAGCGAAATGGACAAAATTGACAAAATTGACAAAATTGACAAAATTGACAAAATTGACAAAATTGACAAATTGACAAAATTGACAAAATTGACAAAATTGACAAAATTGACAAAATTGACAAAATTGACAAAATTGACAAAATTGACAAAATTGACAAAATTGACAAAATTGACAAAATTGACAAAATTGACAATATTGACAACATTGACAACATTGACAAAATTGACAAAATTGACAAAATTGACAAAATTGACAAAATTGACAAAATTGACAAAATTGACAAAATTGACAAAATTGACAAAATTGACAAAATTGACAAAATTGACAAAATTGACAAAATTGACAAAATTGACAAAATTGACAAAATTGACAAAATTGACTAAATTGACAAAATTGACAAAATTGACAAAAATTGACAAAATTGACAAAATTGACAAAATTGACAAAATTGACAAAATTGACAAAATTGACAAAATTGACAAAATTGACAAAATTGACAAAATTGACAAAATTGACAAAATTGACAAAATTGACAAAATTGACAAAATTGACAAAATTGACAAAATTGACAAAATTGACAAAATTGACAAAATTGACAAAATTGACAAAATTGACAAAACTGACAAAATTGACAAAATTGACAAAATTGACAAAATTGACAAAATTGACAAAATTGACAAAATTGACAAAATTGACAAAATTGACAAAATTGACAAAATTGACAAAATTGACAAAATTGACAAAATTGACAAAATTGACAAAATTGACAAAATTGACAAAATTGACAAAATTAACAAAATTGACAAAATTGACAAAATTGACAAAATTGACAAAATTGACAAAATTGACAAAATTGACAAAATTGACAAAATTGACAAAATTGACAAAAATTGACAAAATTGACAAAATTGACAAATTGACAAAATTGACAAAATTGACAAAATTGACAAAATTGACAAAATTGACAAAATTGACAAAATTGACAAAATTGACAAAATTGACAAAATTGACAAAATTGACAAAATTGACAAAATTGACAAAATTGACAAAATTGACAAATTGACAAAATTGACAAAATTGACAAAATTGACAAAATTGACAAAATTGACAAAATTGACAAATTGACAAAATTGACAAAATTGACAAAATTGACAAAATTGACAAAATTGACAAAATTGACAAAATTGACAAAATTGACAAAATTGACAAAATTGACAAAATTGACAAAATTGACAAAATTGACAAAATTGACAAAATTGACAAAATTGACAAATTGACAAAATTGACAAAATTGACAAAATTGACAAAATTGACAAAATTGACGAAATTGACAAAATTGACAAAATTGACAAAATTGACAAAATTGACAAAATTGACAAAATTGACAAAATTGACAAAATTGACAAAATTGACAAAATTGACCTAATTGACAAAATTGACAAAATTGACAAAATTGACAAAATTGACAAAATTGACAAAATTGACAAATTGACAAAATTGACAAAATTGACAAAATTGACAAAATTGACAAATTGACAAAATTGACAAAATTGACAAAATTGACAAAATTGACAAAATTGACAAAATTGACAAAATTGACAAAATTGACAAAATTGACAAAATTGACAAAATTGACAAAATTGACAAATTGACAAAATTGACAAAATTGACAAAATTGACAAAATTGACAAAATTGACAAAATTGACAAAATTGACAAAATTGACAAAATTGACAAAATTGACAAAATTGACAAAATTGACAAAATTGACAAAATTGACAAAATTGACAAAATTGACAAAATTGACAAAATTGACAAAATTGACAAAATTGACAAAATTGACAAAATTGACAAAATTGACAAAATTGACAAAATTGACAAAATTGACAAAATTGACAAATTGACAAAATTGACAAAATTGACAAATTGACAAAATTGACAAAATTGACAAAATTGACAAAATTGACAAAATTGACAAAATTGACAAAATTGACAAAATTGACAAAATTGACAAAATTGACAAAATTGACAAAATTGACAAATTGACAAAATTGACAAAATTGACAAAATTGACAAAATTGCCAAAATTGACAAAACTGTATCTCAGGCCACACAAACTCCAGAAAGCTCAAATTTTGTGATATAATAGTGTGATAGTTGATCTATCTAACGCAAAAAATTGATCAAAAAATATCATCAGAGTAAAAAGTTATGGAAGTTCAAAGTCGAAGTGACAGTGCGCGTGCTTCCAATTTCTATGCAATTATGAACGGTACTGTAAATAAATATTTCTATAATCCAGTTACAAGTATGGGCTAAAACGCTTGAAAATGCAAATCAAAGATTCTCCTTTTCACATCTTATTTCCATATGTTGGAATATGATTGTTCTGTATCATACGTTTGCTAATTAAATATTTCATTCATCCAAACATTAGTTTTTATTATATCAGCTAGTAGATATTTTCGTAGTATTTTAACCCTAAAAGTATGCAGCACTGATATGTCTTTTTTTTAATAACATTTATGACAGAAA
This sequence comes from Uranotaenia lowii, assembly GCF_029784155.1. Taxonomy (NCBI): domain Eukaryota; kingdom Metazoa; phylum Arthropoda; class Insecta; order Diptera; family Culicidae; genus Uranotaenia; species Uranotaenia lowii. Next base: position 365,655,307 of record NC_073693.1, read on the forward strand.
AGTGTAAAACTTAATTCGAACAAAATCAAAAACTACTGCAACAGGTGCTCAATGATTAAGGACCTTTCTAATATATAAAAAAAAAATCTGTAAATTTTCAAACGTTTGGTAAATTTAAAAATATCTGGTGGAACCCATAATTTTTCTGACCCTAAAACTTTTGATGTGCAAGCAGTATGATTGTCTGTGAGCATCAAGTTTAAGAAGCCATTGAAGTTTAAAAGTATTGCATGATGCCCCAGTTGACGGTACTATTCTTATTTCGCACTTTATTTCATATTTTGTGTCCTCATCGCCAATTGCTTCATCCAAATGCTTGATTTATTTGTTGGACAATTTAAACCAAACTGTAGTAGAACATTTTGACGCATTTAATCGTTCATATTTTAGCAAGCAAAACACAAGTGTACTTTATTCTATTCTCTTCAAACTGTGGTAGAAAATTTTGGTGAATTTCAATCATTCATATTTCAACAGGCAAAACACAAGTGGTACCTTAATCTTGTTTTGCTCACTGTATCAAAGAATTAAAATAAGTATATTAAAACTTAAAAATTAGACAAATTACACCGGATGCTTTAAATGATCATTTTTTAAAACTAATCAGAACAATCGCAAGATTAATGTGTTATTTTTTTCTCAATTTTCGCTCATTACGCATTTGACAAACTAGGTAACTGCTGGGCATATTTCCGCAGTAATGCAAATTAAAATCAGAGGTTATCTCGCGAAGGACCTCTACCACGTGAAAGCATTTTATGTCATTGCAGAAGCAGATTTTTCGCACCAATATTCTCTCTTGGCCACTTCGTCGTCGCCCCTACACGATCTCCATTTTTCCATTAAAGCTCGTAAAAAATCCGTAGCGAGCGATACACGACTCATTTGGAAGTCAGCAACTTTCTTGTTTTGGTATGCTGCTGCTGCTACTTTAGATCCCATTTTGAGTTGCTTGGTTTGAGGAAAGAAGTTGCTAAGACTCTAGCCCCAGCTTCGCTGCTACCTGTCTCTTTCTGCGTGCCACTCGTTCCGTTTCCGATTCCAGAATGGCGCTCAGGAACAAAAACACAACAAAAAAAAAAACTAAAAAATGCATGCACATTTTAGCACCCCGGAAGTCTGGATTCTGCATCCGAATCAGACACAAATTCCATTATACATGTGCATGTTGAATCGTAGGGTGGCTCCAGAGACAAATACTTGTTTTTTTTTTATAATTCATTGTGAAAACTAATAACGATGAATTCTTTAAACATTAAACTCAATCATCAGTTTGGTTGCATAAGTTCAGGCGATTAACAGTCTCAAAAGCAAACGTGTTTTTTTTATTTATTAGCAAGTCTGTAAAAACATTTTTTTTGCTAATTTTTACAATCTTTTGATTTTGAGCCACCTTAGCTCAGCCCCGGAACCCACGGCACTTCTTGCTTGTGGTGCCTGTTTTATGCTTATGGTAATTAATGTTTTAGCTTTTGCCCCGCGGGGAAATTGGTTTGCACAGCTGGTTGCAGTCGTGAATTTTACATCATTGTTAATTTGTTACGTGACTTACTTAAATCTTGGCTGGCATGGCATTGTCGTTGTCGTCGTCGTTCTGGAGGAAAGAGAGCTTCTATTTAGTATAGGATTCAACGTGACAATCTTTGGCTGTGAAAGTCATTATACTTATTTGGAAATGTTTGGAAGTATCGTAAAAGTTTATCAAAACTGGAAGTGAAAAAAAGGTAAAAAAATAAAAGACAATGTTTCTAAAAAAAAATCCTAGAGTTGATTGGATGAGAAACGTTCACTTTATATGGTTTCAATTAACTGTAATTCTTGGCAAAATAAATTTTTACAAGGTAAAAAGTATCGCTTGGAAAGTGAACCCTTTTTTTATCAAATTTTCCCTCCTTACGCATGAGGGTAGAGTATAAGTTGTCAAAACATTAGATACTTACTTACCAATCCCACCGATAACCGGAAAAACCCCCTTGGTAAAGGGGAAAATCCTTCCGGGAAACTTGAGCTACAGTTTGGGATTCCCACGCACACAGCCCACCCACACACTTCGCGTAGCCCCTTGAATTGACCAGCAGCCGGAGACTTCTCCGAGATTCAATCTTTTTCGTTCAATCTCTTGGGTTTCTTTTTTCGTTTCACTTTTTTTCCTTCTGCAAGAAAACGATATGCCCAGGAATCCGAAACCCAAACCGACGGAAGGACGGATGGATCCGGGAAGACCCAAACCAAACAACAGTCAGTGAGGTAAAATATTTGTACTAGTTCATAAAACAAAAGCCCACCAAGCAAACACCCAAACCCGAACCCAAAGAGTCTGCTGATGCTGATCTCTAAGTGAGAGATTGGAGCAAAATTGCTGCGAAAAAAAAAACAAAAGGTGAAACCGTAAGGAAATACCTACCTCAACCTACTTAGGACTTAGGAAGAATAGATACTACCAGCTGTCCGGTTCGGTCCCATACTAAGGGTTGATTCTCGAGAGGCTCGTATCTTCCACGGAAGTCAATTACTCCCGATTTGGAGGATGAATTCAATTAGAAGTTAAAATCAACGAAATTTATTTTAAAAAAAACTCTTGACATCAATGAGAAACTATGAATGGAAAAAACCTACTTCAGACTTTGGTTTTTAAAGTATGTGCTTGTCAAAAGTTTTTTCTTCAACAATGTTTTTCAAGTATGACTACCACTGATTAATTATATTGAATTTAAGAGTATGCACGAGAGATACACACCTCAATTTCAATTCTGTTGTTAACACAATTGTACAATTAGCCAATTGAATCTTCAAAAAAAATCTTTTGAGAAAAACACTCTTCCAAAAAAGTAACTCAACTCAGGAGCTTCTCTTGATGTTTGTTCAATAATCAAATGATACATGGTTGCATAATGAAGATGTGAACGTAATGAGAGGAAAATCTAAATAAACAACAGCCCTTCGAATAGAAACAAAATTCAGCTTTTAACAGTCATCATGATAAAAAATTTATAAACTTTCTTCTATTTCATTTGAATGCACAAATTATCGAGTGTATCTTTGAACATTTTATTATATTTGTGCCTTCATTATCACGGTTCAGTTGGTAGATTGGTATAGAAATCTTTGCCCGGTAGAACTATATTATTGGGATCGAACTAGTGGCCGAGGCCATCGGCCTTGAAAGTTTACATTCTTCTCATTGAACTATGAGCCAAGGTTGCCGAAATCACAGGAAAATCTGGTATTTCACAGAGTTTTGAGCAAAATTTCATCACAGAATCTGTGTCACAGAACAAAGAACTTTGGGAATATTCATAAATTTCACAGATTTTTTAAATTTGTATGTGTTTGCAAATTTAAAATTTTTATGTCAACATAAATTTCGGACTTCTAAGTTTAGATTGGAGAAATATGAGAAGATTCGTAAGATTAATACAATTCGCTTAAGTAAAATGTTAAAAAAAAAACTCAATTTTTCAAGAATTTTCAATACAACTTAAGGAAAGAGCGCGACAGAAATCATCTCCGAATTTTTAGGTAAAATCACAGAAAGTCAGATTTTTGTTTCACCAAAACACAGATTTTTTTCGGCAATCTTGCTATGAGCCAACCCAAAAAGGACAATTTTTGACGGGAAAGGCAACAAGACTTTTGAATCATATAAATTAAAATCCAAAACGTGACTCGTGAACCAAAAAACGTTTATTTCTTGGTATTCTTGAGAGAAACGTTATCTGAATGGGTTAAGAAAACTGCCAGCGACTAGAAGAATCTAATTCGAACTTCCATGTTCATCAATCAGGACTGCCTAGGAAGTTTTTAAGCAATAGTTAACTGATTTAGGACTTAATTGAAACATTCTTTTAGGTAATAGCTATTTTTCTTTTTACCAGGGATTCAAAATCAAGCTGGTGAATTCATCCCTAAAGGTAATAGCTATGTGAAGTCTTTTCGAGTAGACCTTTATGGCAAAATTATACCTTATTTTGCTATCATCTCTTGAAAGTAAAATTGAGTATCATTTTGCCCAAATAAATGTGCCAAAATTTGGGTCTCAGTGTTCATGTAAGGATACCTCGATTAAATCAATTTTAAATTTTTTTGAAACCTCAACTATGTCTCGTTTAGCCAGCGCTCTCAAACGAGTTTTGAGGGCATAATTATGCCACTTTTTGGTGTTCTATAGAACCAAAATTTGGCATCATTGTTCCTTCGAAACTCTTTTGAAAAGGCTGGCTAAGCGAAATATCAAAAAATGTGAAGTGAAGTGAAACTAAACTTGTTAGATTGATTTTATTAATAGTTAATTTCCTAACGATTCGATGATACCTTAATCATAGAGGAGAATGGGGATACTTATCCCCTTTTCTTATTTTCATCATATCTTTTTGGATAAAATTAGCAACTCGCCGTTTTCTTCATTATCTAACACCGTGGAATTTCAATTTTATAGGTCCAAAAAACAGAATCATTTTCGTGAGACGTACAAATTGTGATATTTTTTCAGTTAAAGAATTGATTGATCCTATACTAAATGAGCGTAACCTTTTTTCGATGAGCCCTAACCCTCAGCATAAATCAAGCAATATCTTATCATGAAAGATCCGTACACTATAAGTTCTCATTTCATTAGTCATATTAGTTCTCATTTTCACAGTTTTTAAGTGTCAGACAGAGAGAATTTCAAGAGTTTTTCTTCTACCCTACTATCTAGGCGCTATTTTCAAATTGTTTGATAAAACAGTTTTTTGAGTCCTTTTTATCAAGTAACCATAGGATAAATAATAGTTATTGAACAAATATTAGTAATTTCATGCTTATTAAAGATCGTGATACATTCAGAAGAAAAATGTTTCTTTTCGGACTCTAGAGATCAATTGAACCCATAACATACATTTGAGAAAACTTCTTCTTAAAAAAAATTGAGAGTACACTATTGCTTTGAAAATAAGGCATTTTTTAGATTGACGATTGACATATTGGAATACATATGAAAAAAAAAAGTGATGAAAAAAGATCTTTAAGTCTAATTTTTTACATTTTTAAGCAAAATTAAAAAACTCAAAATATAAAATTTTAAAAATTGTTGAAACAACAGCATCGTTGTTTTTTTTCTAATAAGTACATTTTTTAAGAACATTTGATCTTTTTAAGACATTTTAGTTTCGAGATATATCTAAGTAATCAAGTATCCTTATTCTCCCCTACCTAGTTTTTTTTTTGCTCAGAGAATCCAAAAATCGTTAACCTCCGATAGAATTTGCCAAAACACCCGTGAGAGAGATTTTCAGCTGCAAGCGCACAATTCTAGCATTTATTAATTTCAATTTCGCTATTGATAAGTTGTATAAATAGTGCCTTTGTAGGTCTCAATGCATCACGATCTTTCATTTCTTCAACTTTCTATCTGTCTTTAAAATTCAATAATCTTAAGATTTCCTTACTTAAAAGGACATCAATTCTCACCGATAAGGCCGGTAAATTAAGTCACACGCATAAATCACAATGATTAATCTCTTCACATTACTTAAAATATTAAAGTGTATCAGTATTAAAATCAGTCAAAAAAGGAACCAGTGAATTAAAGAGCTCTACATAGTAACATTTCGATGTTTTTTCATAAGTATGTTTTTAAATAAAGATGCACTGAATATTCTTTTCTTAAATTAAGGTTGCCAGAATTTTTTCCACTCCCATCCGGGCCTAGCAATTCCGGGCATTTTTTCAAAAAAACCTGGCAAAATCCGGACATGGATTTCAATTTTTCAAATCCAAAAACCGGGCAAAAACTGGGAAAAATTCAGGTGTTATTATATATACAAGCAAAGAAAATTTAAAAAAAAAAATGAAACTTATATTTTATTATTGTAATTGCAGACTTCCGAAAACTTTTTGGAATACTTAAATGTTTAAAGGTTTATAAAAGTAAATCAGCGAAATTATTTGAAACAACCGTTGAAAATTTCCAAACCGTTAATCGATATTGCTGAAGCTTACTCAAAAACTTTCATTTTTTTTTGGTTTCTTTGTGAAAATTGTGAAAAAAATCCGGGCAATATCCGGACTTTTTTCACGATATCCGGGCAACCGGGCCGGACCGGACTTTCACGAAATTTTGTATCAAATAACCTGGCAAACCCGGATAAAACCGGGCAATCTGGCAAGCTTATCTTAAATATTATGAGTAAAAATCGATCACATATTTTGAAAAGCATCTTTCAAGGTGCCGTCTATCTGTTATAGTTTAAACTAAACGAAAAAAATAATATCTATATTTAAGAGCTGCTTGATCAAACTTGCATTCGTACCACAATCATTCAGATGATAAACAATTTTCTAGCGTTTTAAGCTTTTATTGTGTTCTTGTAAAGGTTTTAAAGTGCAAAATAATAAGTTAGCAAAACATAATATTGGAGTATTTGTTTTTTTAATTCAGATTACATTTGTTATTATAAAAGAACTGGCTGACCCGGTATGCTTCGCTATTCCCTAAATTATAAAAAAGTTTTTTTAATTATTGTGATCACAATAAACTTACTATAAAATAAAATTGAGGCTTTCTATAAAATAATGAGAGCTGAGGTTCTAGTTTTGTGCCTTAAGTTTTAATTTAACTTTAATCTTTAATAATTTCTATTTTCTTTATTATAGAGTCTTTCGGCCATTTGGCACAGCGCTTCGTCTTTGCGATCTTTTTTATACTCCGTAGAGTTTACAATTTCGGTTTTTTTTTTCTGTTACATTGGTTCATTTCGTTTATTTGTGTTCAATTTTTACGTCCGAAGACTTTTCAAAATTTCCTCAACCTATTTAGCTTATGGGTGGTGAGATTCGATCACTGGACCTCTTGTTTATAAGCCAGACACGTTATCCATTGAGCTAAACCCAATTAAACAAATAATTCAATAAAAATAAAAATAAATCAACCCTTTTAAAAGTGCTAAGAGAGGAGGAATGACTTCTTCCCACATGGTATCACGAAATTCCGATTTCTCGAAAACAAAAAATTGAACAAACTGTGACAAACACTGTTTCAAAACATAAAAGCCAAACAATTACTCACTGTAAAGTCTGCTTCATTTAATATTGGAACAAATTCTTTTGCTCATTGTGGCGCTCCTAGTGGACGGATTTGGAAACTTTTTTCACCCACGTGTCGGGAAATTCATCACCTTTCCCCATGTATTTATATCATAACACCAAACGATAGCATTTTGTAAATAACCGCCATGGAAGCCGAACGGAGAGATCAAATTGTGCACAGTTTTCTTGAAAATCCATTGTTGTCGACATCGAAGCTAGCTAAACAGCTTAAAATGCCCAGAAATACCGTATGGCGTGTTATCAAGCAGTACAAGGAAACATTGACGACGGCTCGGAAGCCGCATTCGAAGCGTCGCACAGTGGGGCAGACCTGACCAATCGATGGTCAAAACCTCATAACTTTTTTAAATGAAATCCTACTGGTTTGAAGTCTTCTGAAAAGTTGTTCGAAATCTTTAATTTGATGTAATTTTTTTTCATCTGGATGTTGAAAAATTCGATCTAGATAACTTTGTTTAGCAGATTTTCCTTATCAACTTGAAGGCTACTCAGTCGATCGGCGTGAAAATGATCATGTAAGGGTTTTTAGGACCGTTAATAAGTTAAATGATGCTTTAAGATCCCTCCCCTCACAAGAATGAGGGGTCTTCATACAAATGTTACCTGAATATCTACTAAACTCTTGAATAAATAATGCAAATGTACCCAAATTTGTCAAGAAAGAAACGCATGTTATTTTAACGCTAGTTCGAGACCAATCTCTTTTCTGGAAGAAGAAAATTTCATAGCCATTTCTACATTTCAAAAAACTAACCAAGCAACCACAAAAGATCTAACAACTGGTAGGAACCTGACAAGGAACAAACAAGCAAATTGAACCAAATTGAACCGAATTTGACCTCTGAGGATTTCGGGGTACGACCAATCGTTTATTATGATGGCTTAAAACGCACTCCATCTATAAAACGATTGCTTCTATACAAATTAAATATGATAAATATGAACGGAATTTTGTTCTAAGTATCATGTCAGTGTGATCAGTGGTAAAAGAACAAATAAGTTCAGATAATAAAGCCATAAACTCATATTGGTACCTTATATAAGTAGCAAATGGATCAAGTAGGCTGTTACTCAATATGACAGCAAAAACATGGTTGCATTTTTTTTAAATATCCAAACATTAAGTGTGTAAATAATTTCTATTTTATTTTTGAGTAAAACTTTTAAATCTCTACATTTTATAGAAAAAATTTTTGAATAAAAGTTAGTTAACAGATAGGCACTAAACATCTGACCGAAAAGGATTTGAGAAGGATATAGAAAGTTCATACTCCAAAGAATCTTATCTGCTTGTCTGTGGATAAATATAACTTTTAGAAACCGAAAAAGTATTATCAAACTAAGAGGTAAATAAATTTAGAAAGAAAAAATAAATTTTAAAATTTCAAATTCGATTGAGTTCAAATTTTTCTGGCAAAAACCATTATCAAAAGCAATTCCACAAGTACGAAAATGGTCCAAAAACATGTTTCACCAAAACGTAAATAACTTTTGAATAGGCAAAAAGTGGCAACTACTTTTTGTTTTGTTGGATAGCTGAGACTTCCATTTAAATGTTCGAGTAGAAATGAGAGTGGGGTAATGTGGGGTAACATGCTTTCCAGATGTCCCAATATGATGAAAATTCGTTATTTTTTAACATTATACGTTTATACTCGTGAAAAAAATTACGATTTTTTTTCGATTCTTCAACCTCAAATAAATAAGTTTCATATTATTCTAAACACATCCATGTTAACTTTTTTTTATTTCTTCAAGAAATAAAATTTTAGTGGAGTATTGAAAATATTTTTTTGTTTTTGCGATAAAATCCAACAGCATCAAACCCCAACTTCACCTACGTAGATAATTGTATGAAACAACAAATTTTAAGTTTTGTTTCACAGATTTGTGATCGGTGTAATGTCCAGTTTCTGAAAAGCATAAATTTATGATGAATTTTGAAAATTTACAAAAAGGGGTTTTGGCCAAGCTTTCATAGGTCCTGCCCCACTGTGCGTCGGAGTGGAACTGTCGACCGGAAACTGCGTGGGAAAGTCATCAAGGCCGTCAAGAGGAATCCCAATCTTTCAGACCGCGATTTGGCCAATAAGTTCCAGGCCGCTCACAGTACGGTGCGACGAATTCGTCTCCGGGAAGGAATAAGGTCATTCCGAGCCAGCAAACAGCCAAATCGGACGCTGAAGCAGAACAATGTGGCCAGAATCCGTGCTCGAAAGCTGTACGACCAAGTGCTGACCAAGTTCGACGGATGTATTCTGATGGGCGATGAGACCTACGTGAAGGCGGACTTTGGGCAAATCCCAGGTCAAAAATTTTATTTGGCGACGGCTCGGGGGGATGTACCTGCAAAATTTAAGTTCGTGTTTGCGGATAAATTCGCCCGCAAGTACATGATTTGGCAGGGGATATGCAGTTGTGGACAGAAAACCAAAGTCTTTCTCACTGACAAGACAATGACATCAGAAGTCTACAAAAAAGAGTGCCTACAGAAACGAATTCTGCCGTTTATTCGTGCCCACGACCGTCCAGTAATGTTTTGCAACGAACGGGGTCAGCGTAATACCGAAGGACCTCAACCCCCCAAACTGCCCCCAGTTCCGGTCGATAGAGAAATACTGGGCAATCACGAAGCGGAGGCTTAAGGCAAAGGGAAAACTTGTTAGGAACATGACTCAAATGAAGAACTGGTGGAATCAAATCGCCAAAACGGTGGACGAAAAGGGTGTGCGCCGCCTAATGTGCCGTATTACGGGAAAAGTACGAGAATTTCTTCGAAACAGCAATGAATAATTTTTTAAATTTTTTTTTATGAAAGAGTAATGAAAATGCTACATTTGTATGAAAAACAAATTATGAATTCGTTAATAAATGACTGAACTACACGCAATTGTTTGTGTTCCAATATTAAATGAAGCAGACTTTAATTAGTGATATTTTATACATTTCTCTCCAAACTTAAAAATCATAGCTTTTTAAAGAAGATTTAAACTTTTAGAAGTTTTCAACTTGATATGTCGCTTACAATAGAACCAATATCTAATTCAATGAAAACATACAAAAAAGGTCAAACTCAAATATGGAAATGTACAGAGTTTGGAACTGAACGGAATTTCGGTCAGGTTGGAACATTGATAATATAAGAAAAAAAATAAGAAGGAAATTTACCATCTGAGACTTAACGATTATTTAACCCTCATCCATATTAGAGTGTCTATTTGACACTATTCAAGTTTGAATGCTTGTAACTTTTTTCAGAAGCTTAAAAAAACAAAAATTTCTTCGAGGACCCTAAATGAATTCAAAAGTTCTTTAAAATTGCATCTTTACTTTTTTATGGACGGAGCCTGGAAGCCTGGATAAAAAAACTCCCTTTTCAGGCTTAGAGTGTCAATTTGACAATCCAAAAGTAAGATCAATTTAAGTCGTTTGAATTGTTATGAATTTCATATGAAAATATGTTTGGAACATTATATACATACAGCTAAAGCTACTAGTTTTCTCGTTATTCAGCGGGAAAGAAAAAATCCAAAAACATGTGCCTAAGAAAAATTATTCCAGCTCATACATTACATTCTCAAAAAAATATCTGTCTTATGCATATGAAAGCTAAAGTTTTGTTAACATAATGAAGTCAACAAATATGTTTAATTAATTTTATTTTAATGAAAGGGTCACAAAAAGTTAAAAAAAAGTGGTCTGAAAAACCTACTATTCATTCGATTGCTAGTAAAGACTGTTTCATTATGTAGATCATAACTTAAGCTTTCATATGCATAAGATAGATATGTTGCAATGATTTCTAAAACCTCGTTTAAATTTATTTGAATAACTTGGAAAAAACCTGTGTTTTAAACGTGAATTCTGTTCAAAACAGTTTTGATTTCGTCCTGATTTTTATCAGATAATGTTCCCAAACTTTTCATTTTATACCGGGAATATTCGTTAAAATGTTCACAAAATGTTCAAAAACATTAACTCAAGTTTTCTAAGGTTATCACCAAAACTCAACGTAACTTTGCTTTGAATTTTTTTTTATAAACATTCATCTTTTCATTATTCGAAAAATCAACGATTCAAGAAAACTGCGAGTTTATGTTTAAATTTTCAAGTAAATTCACACCATCTTGAAATTTGTTATCGTCCAAATCGGCTTTACCTCATTTTGGTGTTAAAATGAACCCATACAATGTCTATCTTCTCTAAAGTTAACAACGAATCTTAGTCTTGGCTTCATATGCAGAAATAGACCTATCATAGTTCCAATTTTTTAACTTGTACCAACTTCGTATAGAGTGTTAAAATATTTAAAAGAATGTTAATACTAAGAAATGCGTATCTCAAATGTCCGCAATCTTCAAAACTATCAACACAGAAGATGAAAGGAAAATATTGTTAAAACATTTCGTTACTTAAACAAAACAATTTCTCATTTCTTCCAGCTATTTCTCAGTGACCTTATGATCGGTGACAGTAACTGAATTTTACATTTTTATCACTTTTGAGATGCTTACAGTGTTTGGTTTCATTTTTGAGATCATGATTTGACTGTAAATTTTACAAAATTTCAGTTATTCTGAAACATTGCGAGAGGCCGAAACGTATGAACTAAACAGTTGAGCTAACGAATTTCCGACTTTCTCCTGCATTTTCCCGATAGATTGTGAATTCCGACTTTTTCCCGCATTTCCCGGTTTTCCCGAATGAGTGGTCATTCCCAATATATCATAAAAGTTTGTCAATACTCATTTTGTAACTTAAAAAATCATCTCATGATGCCAAAATGCTTACTTTTTAACAAAAAGCAATTCAGAATTGTTCGAATTTTGTAATATTCTAGGTAAATTCGTATGGTAGCCCCCTCCCCCTACCTAAATTCATAAGATTTTGAAAATATTTGTAGGATCCATTTCCGGTTTTGAAAACGGCTACACATCAAGTTGAACGTGGATTTGTTTAGTATTTTTCGGAAATTTATTGAATTTTATTTATCTTTTATGGGAAGCCCCCCTCCTCCTTTCTTCAAATCGGTGGAGTTGTAAAGTAATAAAAAACCATCCCCGGTCTTGAAAACGGCAACATTAAAAATTGTATGAGACTATAGAGAACAGGCAGACAGACAAACATTTATTTTTTTATTTAAAGATGAAATCAAATTTAAAAAAATTGAGAAGGAACTTTCAATAAAATTAGTTATTTTATATCAAAACTTGTTTGATAATTCAATCAATCATCTGATCAGACCAATTTTTTTTATGTACATTGATTTTATTTATAAAATCCCTATAATGTATTCGAGTTTTCTCATATTTCTGGTAATTTTGTATGAGAGCCCTTTTTATAAAAACGGTAAACGCTTTTCAAAAGTGTGAATCATCTTATCACTTTAAAACATAGATGTGATAAAAATAAGATCAAATGAGAAAAAATCCAGTTCTGCCGTATTATGAAAAGATTTATATGGGACCCTCCCCCTTTCAACAATGGTCGAAGGTTTCAATGCAATAAATCGCCTGAATATTTCAAAACTTGTCCAACAATACAATAAGGAGAAGATGTATGTACTTGTTTTTGTAGGAAAATTATTTAATTTTCAAAAAAACGAACACACACATATAGGATCTCAGTGAAACTTCATGTTTCTTTGAAGAGATCTAAATTCTACTTAAGACTAAAGTGTACATCTTTCAAGAATAAAATGGCTAGCATTTTACTAATGCTAACACCACCAACCAACAGAAAGAGTACTATGTGAGACTCGATCTCATGACCTCTGGCTTAGAAGACTTGAAGGCTATCCACTAGGCCACAATTGGCGGCTTAAATAAAATTGTATGTTTCATGCCATATTTTCATGAATTTTCTAGAGTCTTGAGTTGGAGAGGTTTGAGAGTGTTTTAAAAACCATCACCGACCTCAAAAACTCTTATAAACCAAATTTTATATTGATCGGCTCAGTTGGTTTTGAGTTTTCTAGGGAATAGACAGACAGACGAACGTTCATTTTTATATATCTAGATGACGTTTCATTCTAATACTTCTCTATAACTACCCACGAAGTATATAAATTGTAAGTAAGTAATATTTTCAGCGCGTCGTGCCGAGAACATTGGAAATTCAAATTGGCCTGATGGTCAAAAGTTCAAAAGGTTGCTCACCTCTGATTTGAACGTTCATGTGTTAAAGAGAAGAAGTATTCTGAAAAAAAATTTCAACTTTATCGTGAATTTTATTTAATATTTCCATTAAAACACATGTTCGAGTTGTTTTTTTTTTCTCAAAAATTTCCGAAATCTTGAGAATATTTTTTCCTGTAATTACTACTCAATCATATGCATCGTTAAATACAACTTTCAGAGCCATGCCTCATCGAAGTTTCCTTACCAACACACTATAAACTACGCTAAAAAACATTTCAATTGAAAAGTATTAGTTAAAATTTTGAGCGGATTGATCTTTGATTTGATGTATAAAAATTGTTCAAAGAAAGTGAAGCTTTGCACCATTTTTACTGAGTGTAGTTGAAAATGTTACCGAACCTGTGTCACAGCTTTGAAATGTTGAAAATTTTCTAAATCAAATGAAATCGATATTCTGTTTTGAAAATAGTTTAAGTTCAAATTTTTACACTCTGCCCCCGATTATAAAAAAAAAATCTTGTTTCGTAATCCTATCGTTTTTTTAGTAGCTGTTAAATGCTGAACGAACTTTTACCTTTTCTCCGCATTCATAAAAGTAACAAAAAAAAGGCGCCTCCCGAAGGAGTTGAGTTGGGTCAACGAGGGACCACGTGGCAGGTTGAAGGCTCGTTTTCTTCGGCTGACCCTCCTGAGTCCCCAACTCACATTCAGTAAGAAAAGGGTGGCAGCAACGGGAGATTTTATGAGCTCTCGATAACAATGCCAAGCAATGGCGGCGGCGAAGAAGTGGAATGACAAAATTTCACTTGACCGTGGAACCGTGACGGAACCCCGAAATCGATCCCAGCCCGGCTGGCCTTATTTCGGATGGAATCGGATAGATCCGACCGGGGCATTCCAGTGGTCATTAGGGATTCCCTCCACGGACCATCGGATGGAAGGATCCCTCGAATTGAGGGAGTCCCACGCGGGAGAATATCATATCAATTTGGGACACCCGAAGCGGAATTATTTCTTCTTTTTTTGCTAATGGATTTATTCTATTGTTTCCGATGGTAACAGATTGTGTCGTCAATTTCGAAACATTCCTTGAGGATTTTGTTTTTTCGGTTCATGCTTGTACAGATTTTTCCCCTACTGATTACAAAAAGGGATACATTATTGATGGTCATCATATTCTTGAAGTTCTCTTTGGAAAGGAAACATGGGATACTTGTGGGAATTTGCTGAGTGTTTTCCATTACTTACTGTTGAAATGCTGAACTCCTTCAATAAATATAACTTATGAGGTATGCTGTTGTTTATCTGAATTTTTCAAAAAAAAAAAACAATAAATAGATTATTTGTCAACAATATTAATCAGATAATAAAAAAGTCAATTCAATATTATCGAAATTCCTATGAAATTGAATACCTTATTGTGTGAAATTATGCCTCCCGAAGCATATAATTACCATTGAATCCAAATGTCAAAAATTCCTATTAATTCAACCGCACCCTTTTTGTCAACCTTCTAGCAGGTAATAAAAGCTGCAATAAAACCTGTAGTTCGTTTTTTGGTATGTCGATTTCTAATTACCGTTTTCAAGGAAACAATTTTCCATACACTCGAAGGGTCCACAATGCCAGAATGTATAAGTTTTCTTTTAATTAAGCTAGGCTTTCGTAGAGCATCCGAAATATGCTTTTGAAAACAAATTCTTGACCACCATTATATGGTCTAGATGGGTTCGAATAAAAAAAAAGAAGGAAAACAACCCCATTCGAGGTGCCGACTGACCATGATTGATTAGAAATCCTCCTGCCTAGGTTCTTGTTATATTTTTTCTCGAAAAGCTGCGATTCTCACACCTAAGGCTTTTCGACACATATTATTAGGGCAAGCCTCTATTTTTACAAGACGCTAAAGTCACATCCAGTCTGCGAGACAGTCCCAAAGAAAATGACTATTAGCCACGCTATTTGGGGTGGCATTTGGAGGAAAGGTGGCTTTTTCTTCACTCCTTCAGGTGATGAGGAGAAATGTAAGCCAGCATTATTGGGGAGAGTCTTCTAGTTTTTCAACATTGTATTATGATAGAATTGCCAAAGGCGGCGATTGACGTAAATGCAGAACAGTTTTTTTCTATTAAAAAACAATTGGTTTTCTCGAAAATCTGAGAATGTTAATGGTGAACAAGGCACAGTGGAATTGTTACAGTCATTTGAACTTAAATATGAATAATCTAGTATTGCTAATGAACACTTCAAAAAATTTTAAATGCAGTTTATTTTTTTTTACTTTTTCTCTACACTTTTTTTTTTTGTTTCGAAAAGTTCATTTTCATTGTTGGTGAAAATAATGCGTAAAATGAGCACATATCATTCTCAAATGTGAGTGGTGAAAACTCCTACCCTTCAAATTGGGACACCTTTCTTCTACCCTTGATAACTTTTTTATTATCTAACTCGTGCCATCTCATGGTCTTTCAATGAAATGTGTGAAATTATGTTTCGATAAAAAAAATAACTACAAATGTATGAAGTAATCGGTGCTCTTACATAAAAATGAGGGCAAAACAAAAAGGATTTTGCAGTTAAGCTCAAAAAATAATGTCAAACTTCTAAAGAAACTTAAGGGTCACAGAGCAACCCCTCAAAGTTGATCAAACTAGCTGAAATTCGGCACGAGGCAAGCTGAAGAACTAAGTCCTAAAGTGCTGAGTCCTGAACATACTCCTATTTTTGGAACACCCTAGTCAAGGTGTATGAACACCTCACGAGATTTTTTTTTCAATTCATGAAATATCAAATTCCTAATACTTCGCCCAAAATTCTATAGAAATCGCATTTCTAGGTTCATGCCTGAAATATTGCACCTCGCGTAACTTTTGATCTCATCGAAGGATTTTTTTTTTTTTGAAAACTTCTGACATGCTAGCTTCATATTTCAACAATCACTCTGCAAAATTTCAAGAAAAAATGTAGCGTAGTTTCAGAGATATTGCAGTTTGTTTGTTGAGAAAGTCCAAAAAGTCCGATATTCATAGAATTACTGTATCTCAGGCCACACAAACTCCAGAAAGCTCAAATTTTGTAATATAATAGTGTGATAGTTGATCTATCTAACGCAAAAAATTTTATCAAAAAATATCATCAGAGTAGAAAGTTATTGAAGTTCAAAGTCGAAGTGACAGTGCGCGTGCTTCCAATTTCTATACAATTATGAACGGTACTGTATATCTCGCCTTTAAAACGCGTTATTCTTAAAGAGTGTATTTTACACTGGTCAGAATAGGCCCAAAAAAAACATCAAGCTGTTTTGGGTTCCTGTGGACCCGATAATTACTATGAAAATTTTGGTGGACCTAGGATTTGAGATGGACTGTAGCAAAATATTTTAAAGTTTGAATGGAAATTAGTATGGAAAAAGTTACTTTTTCGTTCTAAAAACCCTCTATCGCCCCACTGTTGGACTCGGTAGGCTGTGACCGTCGATGACGGAAGTTTTATGTTAAGCGGAAAAAAATTCAAGTTCGCTCTTCAAGTTTGTTTGTGCATGTTTATTATGAAATTTATCAACTATCAAGAAGTTTTAGGACCTTCGCGATGTGTTCCAAAGGGGTGTAGCTAATCAAATCTAGAAACTGGATCCATTTCCTGTCTTCCTGGAATGCTGTCCACAGACTAATTGCTGTCGGTGTCTCATACTAACCGGAGTTGAAACCTCGGAGTCATCTATTGATGTTTGGTTTCAGGACAACGTTAAAGCTAAGTTTTTGGCTTTCTTACAGAAAGGCATAGCGAACGGTCAGTTGGGGATATCATTAATTAAGGGTCCAAGACCCCACTTTATAGGTACCAATCGACTCAGCTCGACGAGTTACGATGATGTCCGCCAATTTGTATGTTCCATAAAAACGTTCTTAACACATTAACTCCTATTCTAGGTTTCACGATTTTGATGAATTTAGTATCAAAAAATTGCATTTTTTTTTCCTGTAGGGCATATTTCAAAACCAAAAAAAAAACAAAATTGTTTAAAAAATTTCTATTCCATAGAACATATCATGCTTACGTTGGCTCTAAAAAAGGTAGCCATTTGCTCAGCAGCAGTAACCAGCAATCGCTAAATTAATTACAGAGGCGATCGAAAATTTGACAAAAAGTTCATCAATCAGCCGAGAATCGATCCCACGACATCCATCATGAGAGTTCAGAGAGCCAACCCCTTGACCACTAGTGAGCGTCGAGAATTGAGGCTCTCAAACTTGACTACTTTGAAATATGTTGATGGTAAAACTCAGTTGCACCTTTCTGGTGTCTTGGCCGGTTTGCGGTTTGTCGGTCCCGCCGATATTTTCTGGCTCTTTTTTGATTTCTCCTTTTCATTGCTTTTCAATACAGCAAATGGCGGCTTTGGGCAAGTTAATCATAACCGCAGCTTTCCTTTCAGAGAGCCGGGTGTCTTTTGTTGTTGTTGTTGGGTTTTGGTTTGATTGGCTCGAGTGTCAAATCCTCATATACGCAACCTCGCTTTTTAAACCTTTTTTAAGTGAGACAGAATTATGTTTGAGAAAGGTTTCAAATCAGGATCAAGGTTCAGAATCCAGATTCATAATTCAGTTTCAGAAATCAGATCTGATATAATTTTTTTCATCAAACTTTGCCGAGGTTGATTTCAAACACCATATGGACAGGGGTTGCTTCTAATAACCATCCAGAGTTTATTTTTACCGGACAAAGCACATGTGCTGATAGTAGAAAAATTGAAATTTTAACCGTTTATTTTTTGTTTCTTCTGTTTGAAGAACGCGGCACTACCGGCACAATGTTCTTGGATTTAAAATTGAGCCTATCTTCAGGAGTATACGGGTCACAAATGTATTAGCGAGAACAGTGGGATTATAGAATACATCATTGATATGTTTTATGAAGTGAATTCTAAATTCCAATAAATAGGTTTAAAATGATTTTGAATAATTTGAAGATTTTATTTGACCTCATTCGATTGTTTTGAAGTATATGATTCATGCAAATTTATTCAAATAAACATTCCTAAACAATCTTTAAAGAATTCGGACTCAGAATTAAGTTTCAGAATTAAGACCTGACACCCAGATTTTTTTTTGTTCCTTCTTCTGTTCAAAGAACGCGGCATCTCAACTATGTTCTTGGATGTAACAATGAGCCTAATTCGGACTCAGAATTAAGTTTCAGAATTAAGACCTGACACCCAGATTTTTTTTTGTTCCTTCTTCTGTTCAAAGAACGCGGCATCTCAACTATGTTCTTGGATGTAACAATGAGCCTACTTTCAGGAGTTAAAAATGGGTCACGAATGCATTAACGAGAATATGCTGGGTGTAAAGTATGGAATTCATCATTGATTTTTTAATGAAATGACTTTTTCAGTTGAATTTCTATTTGGAATGACAAATTGAAACTAATAAAAACCGATTTTATAAAATTACATATTTTTGGAAGCTTTCGAATTCAGATTTCTGTACAGGATAAGCATTCAGAATCAACATTAGGATTCAAAGAAAATAATTCCAACTAAGTCAATTTCGATTTGGCTGTAGGAAATTTGACAACTTCAATAGTCAATGCTAAAACCGCTTCAATACCTAAAATTAATCAAAAATTTAGTCAATCTTTGATCGATGATGATCTTCAGTTTTTGATACGACTGAAAAACATTCGTCAGCGCCGATATCAACGAACTAGATATCCTTATTTAAAATTTATTTATTGCGACCTTCAAAAAGAGATCAAACGTCGTTAAATTTGATTCGTAATGAAAATTTTTCAAAGCAGTAGAAGATATAAAACCCTACTTAAAGCCATTTTGGAAATTAACTAAAATTCTGGAAAAGCCCCAGAAGCCAATTCCTACTTTGAAAGATGGGGATAAACATCTTTTAACTTATGCAGAAAAAGCTACAAAACTAGCCCAACAGTTTCAGTCTGCTCATGATTTTAATTTAAACGTTGTAAGTCCGATTGATGCTCAAATTTCCCTAGAATTTTATGATATTCTTTCTAAACAAAATGTATTTGAAAGTTCTTGTGAGACAAATATTAATAAACTTAAATTGATTTTCAAAAAATTTAAAATATGAAAGCTCCGGGGGAAGATGGGATTTTCTATATTCTAATTAAAAGTTGCCTGTAAGCACTTTAAATTTTTGTTTAAAATCTTCAATAAATGTTTTCACTTGGCTTATTTTTCCAATTTGGAGTCAGAATCCAGTATCAGAATTCAAAATCTAAATCTAAATCTAAATCATTATTAGATTTGAATTCCTCATTCAAATTAAACATTATAACCTACTGTCAATTGAAATTGTAAACTTCGCAAATCATCGGTTTGTCGCACTGAAACTACACTAGATCCTTATGTTCGGAAAACGTATCATGTGAACAATCAAACATGATAGTAACCTTTTCGACGCTACACTAGTCCTGATTAACCAGAAAACGCTTCATGTGAACAACGAACGCGAAAATAAATTTCATCAATTTTCATTCTGAACTGAATTCGGCCTTCCAATTTGACCAGATATCCTCCAAAAAGATTCGGACGATGGACGGGAAGAAGCTGCTATTTGGTTCCAGAAGTTTTTTTTGCCAGGTTAGTAAACTGTATCGAATACAATGTTTTGTTTTTAATGGAACGTCTATGGGGAGGGTTCGGGGTATTTTGTTTGTATCTTTTTAGGTTTATCGATGGATAACTCTCGCCAATAGAAAGAAAACGATAATTGGGAAAAATCGTAAAATAGACATCTATCATCGGATATGAATTGAAGGATTTTTTTTGATGACCTTGGAACCAAAAAAAGATTCGCTAATTGGGGGAAAAGTGTTTTTAGCTGTATGAGAAGTCAACCCCCTTGCATTTGAGTGACTATAGCGGACGGGCGATTTTGTTAACGGTGACCTGTTTTGAAGATACGTCGCGTACATAAACTACGCCCGAGCAGGACATAAAAACCGGAATGGAAAGGTAATTTTTTAAGGATTTTTTTTTGGAAAGTAACAAACTGCTAAGGAAATCAGAAATCACAATAATTGATCTCAGATTCATAATTCAAATTCAGGACTCGAATTTTATTTTGATTTCATATTTAGAATTTCTATTTTTCGTTTATGCAACAGCATGCATCAGACCTTTCAAAATGTTGTTTCTCATCTGGCTAAAATGTTTTTATAAATAAAAAAATATATTTCAGGAGAAAAAGCTCACGAAGTCAATCACGGAGTAGCAATCATTGGCGACGTAGAACTTGTTTTACTGAGCCTGCGATCATAGAATCCAAAATGTATTAACTTGTTTTTAAACCAAATTTGAAAATTAATCGCAGAGTATACTAGAATACTTTCATTCAAACATATCTTAAACAGCATTTCGGGTTCAATGATTCAAGGTGGATGTGAGTAATCAATCAAGTTAAGCTAAGCTAAGCTTCTGACGTTTTCTAAATTGAATAATTACATATATTCGATTTTTTACACATTTTTTCAAATGGCACCCCTGCACAGTGGTTTAAAACTCGAAAAACGTGATCATGGGCTTTTTGATGCCTTAGATGTCAAAATAGCTTAACGACATGTTGTACAATGTTTCATTATTTTTGATTGCGCATATTTTGCCATCATTTTTTTTCTGATCGATCCACTTAAAAGTGAGATAATTTTTTTTATTTTTTTAGTTTGTCTTCCAATCAAAATGATGTCTTGGTAAAACTTGTAGACAATACAATTTTAAAAAACTTTGTCAAACACTTTAAAGCTCTATCTTTTAAAACAACAGATTCATAAACATTTTTCTAAAAACTAACCTCAAAAAATGAAATTTTCGTTTAACTTTTTTCAAAGCGACTTTCGAGTCTTACCTTATATGAGAGAGTTGTCACAATTGTAAAAATACACAACTTCATTGAAGGTGTCAAGTTTCTATCTTGACGTTAAATGGTACTTTTTGTGTAATTACGTTTTAAAAAAGCATATTTTCAATGTTCCATATCTCTAAAAGTTGCAAACATATGAAAACATAATTATATGCATTTGAAAGGCACATTCTTCAGCTTTGATGACCATGTAATTTCATTTGTATGTATTAGGTTTTACTACTAAAATCATTTATCTGAAAGACGGTAGTTTTGAAGTTTTTGTTAAGCCAGCCTGGCAATCTCTTGCTGTTTAGCAAAAGGAAGGATGAAATCTTCTTTTTTATCTATTCCTACCGTTGACAAGTGAAAACGACAGTTTCTAATTTGTTAAGATTGAAGATTTGGCCCTGTCTAGAAGCGTTAGATCTATTATAGGTAGTTAATCATTTATCTGAAAGAAGGTAGTTTTGAAATAAGGCTGGAACAAATATCAATTTCTTCTTTTGTCGCCCCCTCCCCCCCTTCGGAGTTTCCAAAATCCCGAAGGGGGGAATAAATAAAGTTTGAAGTATTTTAAGTAAATTTCAAATAAAAATTCAAATATCCGAAAGATTACAAGACCAAGAACCAAATTTTGGGAGATGGGAGTTAATTCACATTTTGTATTCTTGATTTTATAGAATTTTTCGATAAAAAATTACTTGATTTATAGGTTTGATGCAATAATATAGTATGCAATTTGGTTGCATACAAGCTTTCGTGCAATTTATTCCAATTTACTTGTTTTTCGCATTATTTTTTATTGTCCCCCCCCCCCCCCCCCTTGCGACGTTCCAACTCCGGGTGACAAAAGAAGGATTCGAAATTTGTTCCGGCTGAATGGGCATTTTGCGTGTTTTTTCAACACACATATTTACAAATGTTGCCGCTTTAACACGAAAGTGGCGAAGATGGATGATTTTGTAACCTTTAATTTTCATGGCCTTCTTTACAGTTTTTTCTTTATTTATGAAGTTTTAGTTTTGCTTTAATTGTTGTGTAAGACAGTAAATTAGAATGATAATTTTCATGATTTTCTTCTTCTGATTGTTCTAAATCGAGAATGTAGTTTGCATCGGAAACTATGGGAAAATGTGGTCTTGGTTTAGATTTTCTAACGCTTGTTATAAGGGGATCCGAAGATTCGAGCAGCCGATGCATAAGGTCGCTGTTTGTTGCTTGCCTTGAAAATTTTCGAGTGTGATGTTCTCTAAAATTTCAAATATCCTTATTCCTAGACTCTTGAGCATCTTCGGGTATGTTGTTTTGTAGATTGAAATTCCTTAATCAAGACACTTTAGCGAATTGTTCTCTTTACCGATTTCTATTTATTTAGATTTGAATGCTTCTTACCTTGATGGACTAACGCTTCTAGACAGGGCCAAATCTTCAATCTTAACAAACTAGAAACTGTCGTCTTCACTTCTAGCGTAACATTTCAAAAGGGCGAAACTGCCAAATGTAAACAAATCGAGTTAACGGTCATTCCGGATGCACGCGGTTGCACTTTACCTATCAAACACGGTTTCATCTTAAAATTACTTAAACTTTCAAAAAATTGATAAAATTCAATTGGGCGAAACTTCCTGTTGTTGCATTTTCGTTGGAACGTGAAGTTACGCCTGTTCAAAATGGAGTGAATTTTTCAATTCGTGTAGAGCCAAAAGGCGTAACTGAGTTGACCGTGTGTGACAAAACGGCCTATTTAGTTTTTGCGTGTAGGATGAATGGGCGTAACTTCAAAACCAAAACAAAAACGGCCGATCAATTGGGCGAAACTTGCAGGTGTAACTGAAATCGAAAACAATAATAGGGCGAAACTCGAAAATCTCTGAAATTACGTGAAAAAAGTTAAAGTTCTTGATAACCATCGAACAATAAGAGAATATAATGCACATTTTTTGATTTTGTTGAACAAAAAGTGGTCGATTTTATAAATAGGATTTGAATAGGTGTTCCGAATTTTCAAACGCGTTTTCCTCGTTTCGAGCTAACTGCTAGTTTCACCCTTTTTAAATGTTACGCTAGACTTGTCAACGGTAGGAATAGAAAAAAAGAAGATTTCATCCTTCCTTTTGCTAAACAGCAAGAGATTGCCAGGCTGGCTTAACAAAAACATCAAAACTACCGTCTTTCAGATAAATGATTTTAGTAGTAAAACCTGATACATACAAATGAAATTATATGGTCATCAAAGCTGAAGAATGTGCCTTTCAAATGCATATAATTATGTTTTCATATGTTTGCAACTTTTAGATACCATTAGTACCATTTAACGTCAAGATAGAACTTAACACCTTCAATGAAGATTTGTATTTTTACAACTGTGACAACTCTCTCATATAAGGTAAGACTCGAAAGTCGCTTTGAAAAAAGTTAAACGAAAATTTCATTTTTTGAGGTTAGTTTTTAGAAAAATGTTTATAAATCTGTTGTTTTAAAAGATAGAGCTTTAAAGTGTTTGACAAAGTTTTTTAAAATTGTATTGTCTACAAGTTTTACGAAGACATCATTTTGATTGGAAGACAAACTAAAAAAATAAAAAAAATTATCTCACTTTTAAGTGGATCGATCAGAAAAAAAATGATGGAAAAATATGCGCAATCAAAAATAATGAAACATTGTAGAACATGTCGTTAAGCTATTTTGACATCTAAGGCATCAAAAAGCCCATGATCACGTTTTACGAGTTTTAAACCACTGTGCCCTGCACTGAATCGTGGGTTAGTCATTATGGTCTGGAAACGGCGCACACAGGAGTAAATGTTAAATTTATACATCAATGGAAAGCCAATAACTTGTACCAACAAAACCCACTCTAAAAATTATACGAACTCGTCCGAACTCTAAAGGTTATAATTTACTGAAAATAGGCTTTATTTTTATATTTTGTAGTATATCTCTTTTCTTACTTGAAATATGTATTGAAAATGTTCCACAAAATTGTGTGTTTCAAGAATTTGAACAACTTTCTCAAATATACCAAGTTTGTGAATAGTATACTAAAAAAGATATTAAATAAAAACTCAAAATTACCTGTTAAAATGATCGTTATTTATAGAATGCTCTTAACTTTTATGATTTTTATGCGATCTTGATGTTGTTTTCAATAAAGTTGCTTAAAATAACAAAATCTACAACTTTTCTGAAGACATCAAGTCTCTAAACTAATTATTTCAAGAAATAATTTTTTTACCTCCCTTCCAGTGTGAAAAAATCACTTTTTTCTTTCAAGAATTTGATTGATTTTGTCATTTTTGATCATAAAAAAAAATAAAAATGTTGCGAAGACATCAAATGTCTACCGTTTACCGTTTGTCCGCAAATAATTTTGATCGCTTATTAGGTGCATTTACCCCTGTGTGTGGCGTGGCGTCTTTTCACATATGCAGGAGTCTTTTCATGTCATTTGTTGGTTCGATAATCGTAAAAGTTGGTATGACGGGTTTTTCGGGCCGGATAGGTTTCTGATAAGATACAATCTCCTCCCACTACGGAAAAGGGGGACCGTATATAAGATCGACGTAATATAAGATGAATGAAGTGTGGAGTTCCCTGCAAAACGCTTCTTATGAATCTGTAGGATTAGGTTTAGAAATTTAAGAACATTTTAAAAACTATGAATGAATAACAAACGAAATTTCGAAAAACCAATCCAAGGTATTTGGCAAGATGCAATCATTTTCCACTTGACTCGCTGCATCTTTTAACATGAAACGAACTCACCAATGAAAAAAAAAACATTCGTCAGGTTTTTGGGATTCGTTTTCCCAAGTAACAATTTAGGTTTTATAATGAACTGCATGCCAACTATAAATTAAAACTATAAAACCGCGTTCAGATATGTAAGAATCTATAAAACTCCAATACAACGGTTAGTAGCACAAAAAGGCCCTACTGCAGTAGGTTCTGTAGAGCAAATTATAAAACCTTGACAAGCCAAATCAACTTTAAAAGTTCTGTATGAATTTCGCTTATAAATCCTTTTTATTCTATTATTTTCGTCTACAAAAAATTATGCTCCGGCATTTGGTTCTTAATAATAATTTTTAAAACAAATGAATCTCATTCAAATAAGTTATAAAATCGAAAGCACAAAGCTGAAATTTGTTTGTCATCATTCTGTTAGGTAATTCAACATGATTTTATCAATCAGAATATTCGATTCCAACCATGAATCAACATGCGCTTTCAGGTTTACCATAAATATTTATGAGAAAATTCTAAAACAATAATGGGCCTGCTGTTAATTGCGTCTTAAATCAATTAAAATGCAATAAAATAGATATCAAAATCATGAATTTTTTAACTTGAACTATTTGTGCTCGTTCAAGAATTTTTTTTATACTCTTTCTTCCATAAGGATGATGGAACTCTCATAAAGCATGAATAAGATGAGGAATACTTTTTATAATAATAAACAGTCGTTAGTAAATTCATCATTAATATTGGCCATGAAAATGGCGATATTATAATTTTTTTAATAGTTGTTATTGGACACTTACAAAACGATTTTGTTATTTATAAATTGCCAATCAAACTTATTCACTTTTACAAAACTTTGTTGTCTTATAAAAGTGTATTGAGTTGTAAAAGGTAGCTTGAATGGGAATCTTTGAACCAAAAAAGCTATGTAGCAATCTATAAATTTTTTCTACAAAACCGTTTCAGGCTTGATGAGTTTTTTAAAGTCATTTAAAAGAATCTTATAAATACGAAAACTCTAGAGGCCCCCTTGAAAATATATTGGTAAGAACAGTACAAGCACCTTATGAAACCTTTATAATTCAAAGGATGTTGGCGGCAGATGATAAAAATAATCGAACACAATTTGTCGAATTATGCAAAGATTTTTTTATATTCCCTTATCACTTTATCACACTGTTCTAATATTCTTGAGAGACAATTGAATATATTCATGGATTCACTGTTTTATTATCGGTAAACTTCAATTATTACGGACCAAGACAAATGTTGAAATGTTCATTACTAAGCTGACAATCAGGAAATTCCACTAAGATGTATACTTCCAGAAAACAATTAAAACTGTGCAGCAAGCTAATTATTTTTTCTGACGCTTGACGAAGTCAATTTCATCCGTTGTTGCTCCATTCATTTGCAAAAAACATTTATTTCTCCTTTTGCCACCGAAATATATATTATTGTTTACATTTTGGTTGTTTCTGCATAATTTTCTTTTATAATCCCTTTAGTTGACCAAAAGCCTATTATAAGCTTTATTTGGCCTATAGCGGGATTTGTTTCATATAACCGGTTTAAAGAGGCCTCCATTAGTCATTAAGTAACATTTATAAAACCAAAGCTACTTGTGAAGACCGTATAAGGACACGAATGCTACGAAATAATTTAAAAAGGCTTTTATAAATCAAAACAAGTTTGTAACTAGGTATTTCAAGACTTTTTCAAATGTTTTATAATTTTAGATATAAAAATGTTTTATAGCATGCACAAGTGCCAAATAAAAAAGCAATCATAGAAGTTTATTGCTGTTTCAAAACTTGGCTTCATAGGACGCTTGTAGCTGTCCTAGAGAGAAATTGTGAATAGGTTTCCAATAAATACATTTACGGTATTATACATCACTTATAAAACATCTTATAAAAATTATAAAACCTTTTCTATTTTTGTGTGTTACTTGGATTTAGTAAGTCCAAATCTTCCATCCTGGGCCAACTGGGGAAATTCTAATCCAATTTTAGAAAACTTAAATTTTTTTCGATTGGTGGCACCTCCACGCTTATAAAACACCGTAATCTTAGTAATACTTCAAAACTTTCAAACTTGTCTTCAATTTTTCAATTTTTTCAGAGCTTCTGTCAACAACTGCCTTTTTCAACCACAGCCTACTCGAGAATCTCTTCTCTTTCTATTCAGCTTGTGTTGTAGTTTTTTTTTGTTTTCATCACTACAAATAGTTAAGAATCCATAAGAGCAAGTTCACTCGTGTTGTGGAAAAGTGCTAGAAATTTTGACACTTGAAGCACATTTAAAAAAATTTAAAAATGTTTTCAAGATCTTTGGGCGTTATATTTTTTACAGCCCTGTTTCTATTTCACCCGTATGTGACAGAAATCGTTTATCGGTAGATTTGCATCACAACATGCGAAAATAAAACACGTGTTGCAAAAAAAAAACTTGAAGGCCACAGATCTTGAAAAAGTCTTTGCATGGTAAATTTTTCTATAAGTGCCACAGGTGTCCAAATTTCTATCACTTTTTTCGAACACGAGTGAACTTGCTCTATGATTATTAGTGTTTGACTGTGATCTATTGAAATGGACATAAATAGTATAGGAAGGCGCTCTTTCAAGTAATTAAAACAGATTTTGGTCATATTCCGGGGTGGAGGGGGTCTATTGAAACAATGAGTTATTTTGCTGTTTAAAAATATTCATGAAAATAAAATTTGATAGAAATCAATGTTCAAATGATCAATTTGCTGCCATTTGAAAAGCTGCGAAAAAAATCGAATTTAATTATTCAATTTGAAATACGTCATAACTTTTGACTAACGCATTAAGAGATTCGTGATCTTGAGGAAAAATGCTCTTCAGCAATAAAATGCAGCTTAGAGGATTTGAGTTCAATGCAACAGTGAGGCTGTAGGATTTTTGGATCGAAAAAGTATATTTTTTCATACTATTTTCCATACAAATTTTGAATAATTTAAAATCCTAGTTCTACCAAAATTTGCACAGTTGTTTTTGAGCCTAAAAGGAACAAAAAAACCATTTGATACTTTTATTGGCCCGATTCTTACCGGTCTAGTGTGGTGTCAATGGATGTATGGGAGAGAAGTGCAAAATTTCAGCTCAATCGGACTTAAGTTTCTTGTTTTTTGACCCTCAAAAATCACCAGAGGGGGGACCAAAAAATCTGAAAAATCCGAATTTTAGTTGTGATGCCTAATGACCTAAAAATGCATAAAAATACAAAATCTGGTGTTGTTTCAAAAAAAAAATTGTAGAAAATTGACTGGGAATAGTTTTTTGGGAAATCCGGCTGTCCCAAAAAGTCAATTTTAGTCGAAATTAAGCTTCATTTTGATGTATGATGTTTTTTAACAAGTTTATCCTTTGCTCTATTTTATTTGATAACTGAAAAATAATTCAAAAAAAAAAAATATTTTAACTGAGACTTATATCACTTAACACACAGATTTTTTCTCTTATCATTACTAAATGAAATTTGATTGTCAAAAATGTTCTTAGTTATAATTTCTTTAGCATAAAATAATCAACATTTGTTCATCAAAATTCTTATTTGAATTCATGATTATTTTTTTCTAACCAAGTTCCACCAATACCACCAATTTTACAATCAACCCTTCATTTGAAAAAAACAAAAACGAAATACATTCAAAATCAATTTTGTTGTTATTGAGACATGATTTGAAGATAATTTTTTAATTTTGATGTTATTAATGATGTATTCTATGCATTCAAACCAAACTCTGAGTAATATTTTCGATTTTTTTGAATTTTAATTTTTTGTATTTCTTAGTGATTTTTCTCAATGTTTTTAATTTTTTGTGTACTGCGCACTATTTTTGTGTTTAGATTACATTTTGGTGTGTTCAAAATTAAAATTTTCATTATGATTTTGAAATCATTTTCAGGTGTTCTTGAAATATTAAGATTTGTTCAGCCTTGGAATAATTTTCATTTTCTATCTAAGTATAACGAATACTCTTTTGAATACGTAATTTTCAAATATTATAATCGAAAAAAATAATTTGAAACTTTGATTCTGCAGTTGTTTTATTTACTTAATTTTTTTTTAATGTAAATGAATTCTATTCGCTCTTATCAAATATGTGTTCTTGGTGTAAGAAGATTTAAAGATTTCAAGATCCTAGATGGATAGAAGACGATGTAGAAGAAAATGACAGGTGTTTAATAAAACTATCAAACAAAAATAAAAATCTCCATATAATAAAATTGTTTGTAAGTTTTTTCAAGTATTTTTTTAAATTTTCATGTAGATGATGTAGAGTCACAATTTTATTACATAAAGGTTTAGCTTCAAAGTTCATAATCAGAAGATAGGAATCATAGGCTTTTAGTTCTGATCCTAAATACAAGTTTAAATTCTGAGCTTTCAATCAAAGTCAAATTGAAGCCCAGAAAGCCATAAGTTTTGTTTAAAAAAATGCTCTCGTAGCTGAAATTTTTCAACATGTTTTTTGTTTATTTGGTTATTAGGATTTTAACATCTGGACGTCATTTATCCCACTTTTTCAAAATTAAAAAAAAAACATAACAGTTCTGAGAATAAAAAAAGCATAAAAGATACAATAACATTTCAAAATCCACATTCTAACGGGAACTTAAAATCCCACGTAGAACTTATTTAAAAATATGAAAACAAACAAATTTAGGATGAATCCTTTTTCCTTACTCAATTTTGTTGTTTAAGGTACCGTTTGAAGCAGTTACACTTAAAAACTGTTTGTTCTTATTTCAGGAATATAAAATGGAAGTTTGCATTCGTTCATGGGAAACTGGGATAGGGATAGTGCAAATTATTACTCTGTTTTACTGTTGAATATCTACGAATAACGTAATAAGTTTTGTAAATTTCAACAACAAAATTTGTTTATGGAATTTAAATGGTAATAAAACATAGTTTAAAATCTTAACGTGGGATATAATTTGCAAATGCCAATGCTTGTAGGATGGAAATTTCGTACTACCAACGTTTCACAAATTTGAAAAACAAGTTTTTCAAATATTTTTGATTTAAAATGTGAGAAAAAAGAAATACAAATGATGGTGATGGAGCTTCTACAGTTTGTTGTTCTCTCTTACGACAGTTTAATGTAGGGATAAATAAATCGATTTTTGTTTTAAAAAATAAAGTTCATCTGTTTTCCTTTCGGAGTTTTTGGAGTGGTTGAAAAAATGTCACGAAAAAAATTGAAAAGGGTATTTGTTCTTAAGCAACTTTATTTGTTGGATTTTTTTCAAGGACGCCCATGTTTTTTCCAACTTCGTAGCACTGCCCGAAAAGATATAGTGGAGGAAATAAATCCTGTGCGATTTATTTAATTAATTCTTCATATTTTTCGGTAGTTTTCTTGTTACCATTCCGGTTTATTCCATTTCACTCTTACTTATCTTACTTTCTGAACCTACCAAATGCTGTGTTACCACCTTTTTTGGGGTCACCCAAACTATAGTTAAGCATTTTCTTTGCCTTTGCTTGTGTCCAAAAATAACCAAAAGTCACGCCAAAGGTGGTGTTTTTTTCCTTAGCTCTCATTTACTTTCCTTTTTTTTCGGCGGGGGAAGCAAAGGAAAACTATTCGCGCTTTGAATTAATTCGAATTATGGCTTGTCGAAAATATGTAAGCGGTAAGGGTATTGTAAGATGGAACGATTCGGCTTTTGAAAGGTGTGGAAACTAATGATCCTATGGCGAGTTGGTCATCGCAAAAGGGCTATTTTTTCGAATTTGTTTTACTTTTTCGATCGAGCACAGAAGCAAAATCTTGATAGAAACTTTCCCTGAAGGAAATCAATGCAAACTGAATCTTGATACAATGAATGGAAATCGTAAGAAAACTGCCCTCCGGTCAAGGATGTTATTATTCTTGCACCCCATAACACATTAAAAGACAGCCGTGGTACCGGTAAAAATTTCTCTTTCATTCAGAATATTAATGACACCTTTGCTGACCGAACAGACCTGAAATAACCCACCCCTTTGGTCAAAAGCTGGTGGTTGAACTTTTCGTGATCACCAGTTTCGACCTTTCGGTCGTTTATCAAATCTCCAGCTGAATAGTTTAGTTAATGGTTGAAAAAATGGACTGCTAATAACCGGTCACGGGATGATGGCGTAATGGATTTTCTATGGAAATAACTATTTTTGGAATTACTAAACGAAGAACCATGCTTAGAAGTCTCTGTTTTTTTAATACAGCTCACTGAAATAACTTATTATTTAAAGAATTTTGAAAACAATATGTTATTGACAGAAGAAGAAAATTTTCCCATAAATTGGTCAATTATCAGATTGGACAATCTCAGCTTCAAGTGGAACTCAGATCAGCCTAAATGCAATTTCCACCATTGAAAAACCCACCCAAAGATTAAATCGCTTTGAAAAGAGCCTCAAAGAGCTGACGGCGGGACCTTCGCTTCCTTCCAGAAATTTGTTCATAATTCATTTTAATTACAGCCAATTAATTTACCGCATCGTTTGTCACATTTCTCTATGAAGATGAAGATGGTTGAAAGATAAAATTTGCCTCCATACAGCTCGGAGTCTCCCAAATTTTCGGCGTAAAAACTCACATACGGTTTTGCGACGAGGGAAAAAGTGACACGTTGAAACTAACGAGATTTACACTTAAATCCACAAAAAGGAGACCATCTATTCCACAAGTCTTCTTGGGGCGGTAGCAAATAGTCGGTAAAATAATTCACATTTAAGGCAGCAGCAGCCGAAATGTTTGCAAGCATGTGTGTGATGTGGCATTTGCGTTTTTCAGCTAAAACCCGGGTGATATTTTTCATTTTAATGAAGCTCATTTCGGTGGTTTGTAAGCTTTCGAGCATCCCCCCATTCCAGTTCATTCCGTTTCATATGGAGGGTGGCTCCAGAGAGCTACAATCGGAAAAGTTCTCTCTTTGCGTTGTCCTGAACCACCAGTTAATTATTTGTCAACGAAATTTAAGGCGTCGAGTAGAGTCAAGTGTTGCGCAGGAGGGGAACAAACCATTTGATCCCGTGAACATTTTTCGTAATATTTCAATGAAATATTCAACATCCAACCGCAACGCATGTTTTCGGTTGCTTCAAACACAGTTTTAATGCGCACTTCATCATTGCAAAGGCGAATCATCACCGGTCCGTAGTAACAAAAGGCCCAAAAGTGGGGTAGAAATATGAACGGGAAATCGTCATCATCATAAATTCATTATCCGATTTTGAGCCCATAAATGGGAGCACACAATTAAAGGGATTATCCCTTTTTTGAATTCGAACAAACCCTCGTTGCGGAATCTGCTGCTTTTGCTGTTGATGGTTGGGCATTTGTCCTTTCAAATGTGAGGCTTTCCCGGGTAAGTTCAAAAGACTCATAAACTCGCTATACACTGGACAAAATATAATCGGCAATAAATGCGGCTCAATCATTTGAACAAGTTCGGAGCACACTGAAAAAATTATCTCTTGCAAAAAGTGCATTGCATTTGAAATAGAAATAAAAACAAGTCGTTCCATTAACGTTTCATTAAAATTTAAAAAAAAATTGCTCCAGAGAGTGAAAAAGTGCGATTTTTATCATTTTTGTCATTTTTGTCATTTTTGTCATTTTGTCATTTTTGTCATTTTTGTCATTTTTGTCATTTTTGTCATTTTTGTCATTTTTGTCATTTTTGTCATTTTTGTCATTTTTGTCATTTTTGTCATTTTTGTCATTTTTGTCATTTTTGTCATTTTTGTCATTTTGTCATTTTTGTCATTTTTGTCATTTTTGTCATTTTTGTCATTTTTGTCATTTTTGTCATTTTTGTCATTTTTGTCATTTTTGTCATTTTTGTCATTTTTGTCATTTTTGTCATTTTTGTCATTTTTGTCATTTTTGTCATTTTTGTCATTTTTGTCATTTTTGTCATTTTTGTCATTTTTGTCATTTTTGTCATTTTTGTCATTTTTGTCATTTTTGTCATTTTTGTCATTTTTGTCATTTTTGTCATTTTTGTCATTTTTGTCATTTTTGTCATTTTTGTCATTTTTGTCATTTTTGTCATTTTTGTCATTTTTGTCATTTTTGTCATTTTTGTCATTTTTGTCATTTTTGTCATTTTTGTCATTTTTGTCATTTTTGTCATTTTTGTCATTTTTGTCATTTTTGTCATTTTTGTCATTTTTGTCATTTTTGTCATTTTTGTCATTTTTGTCATTTTTGTCATTTTTGTCATTTTTGTCATTTTTGTCATTTTTGTCATTTTTGTCATTTTTGTCATTTTTGTCATTTTTGTCATTTTTGTCATTTTTGTCATTTTTGTCATTTTTGTCATTTTTGTCATTTTTGTCATTTTTGTCATTTTTGTCATTTTTGTCATTTTTGTCGTTTTTGTCATTTTTGTCATTTTTGTCATTTTTGTCATTTTTGTCATTTTTGTCATTTTTGTCATTTTTGTCATTTTTGTCATTTTTGTCATTTTTGTCATTTTTGTCATTTTTGTCATTTTTGTCATTTTTGTCATTTTTGTCATTTTTGTCATTTTTGTCATTTTTGTCATTTTTGTCATTTTTGTCATTTTTGTCATTTTTGTCATTTTTGTCATTTTTGTCATTTTTGTCAGTTTTGTCATTGTTGTCATTTTTGTCATTTTTGTCATTTTGTCATTTTTGTCATTTTTGTCATTTTTGTCATTTTTGTCATTTTTGTCATTTTTGTCATTTTGTCATTTTTGTCATTTTTGTCATTTTTGTCATTTTTGTCATTTTTGTCATTTTTGTCATTTTTGTCATTTTTGTCATTTTTGTCATTTTGTCATTTTTGTCATTTTTGTCATTTTTGTCATTTTTGTCATTTTTGTCATTTTTGTCATTTTTGTCATTTTTGTCATTTTTGTCATTTTTGTCATTTTTGTCATTTTTGTCATTTTTGTCATTTTTGTCATTTTTGTCATTTTTGTCATTTTTGTCATTTTTGTCATTTTTGTCATTTTTGTCATTTTTGTCATTTTTGTCATTTTTGTCATTTTTGTCATTTTTGTCATTTTTGCCATTTTTGTCATTTTTGTCATTTTTGTCATTTTTGTCATTTTTGTCATTTTTGTCATTTTTGTCATTTTTGTCATTTTTGTCATTTTTGTCATTTTTGTCATTTTTGTCATTTTTGTCATTTTTGTCATTTTTGTCATTTTTGTCATTTTTGTCATTTTTGTCATTTTTGTCATTTTTGTCATTTTTGTCATTTTTGTCATTTTTGTCATTTTTGTCATTTTTGTCATTTTTGTCATTTTTGTCATTTTTGTCATTTTTGTCATTTTTGTCATTTTTGTCATTTTTGTCATTTTTGTCATTTTTGTCATTTTTGTCATTTTTGTCATTTTTGTCATTTTTGTCATTTTTGTCATTTTTGTCATTTTTGTCATTTTTGTCATTTTTGTCATTTTTGTCATTTTTGTCATTTTTGTCATTTTTGTCATTTTTGTCATTTTTGTCATCTTTGTCATTTTTGTCATTTTTGTCATTTTTGTCATTTTTGTCATTTTTGTCATTTTTGTCATTTTTGTCATTTTTGTCATTTTTGTCATTTTTGTCATTTTTGTCATTTTTGTCATTTTTGTCATTTTTGTCATTTTTGTCATTTTTGTCATTTTTGTCATTTTTGTCATTTTTGTCATTTTTGTCATTTTTGTCATTTTTGTCATTTTTGTCATTTTTGTCATTTTTGTCATTTTTGTCATTTTTGTCATTTTTGTCATTTTTGTCATTTTTGTCATTTTTGTCATTTTTGTCATTTTTGTCATTTTTGTCATTTTTGTCATTTTTGTCATTTTTGTCATTTTTGTCATTTTTGTCATTTTTGTCATTTTTGTCATTTTTGTCATTTTTGTCATTTTTGTCATTTTTGTCATTTTTGTCATTTTTGTCATTTTTGTCATTTTTGTCATTTTTGTCATTTTTGTCATTTTTGGCATTTTTGTCATTTTTGTCATTTTTGTCATTTTTGTAATTTTTGTAATTTTTGTCATTTTTGTAACTTTTGTAATTTTTGTAATTTTTGTAATTTTTGTAATTTTTGTAATTTTTGTAATTTTTGTAATTTTTGTAATTTTTGTAATTTTTGTAATTTTTGTAATTTTTGTAATTTTTGTAATTTTTGTAATTTTTGTAATTTTTGTAATTTTTGTAATTTTTGTAATTTTTGTAATTTTTGTAATTTTTGTAATTTTTGTAATTTTTGTAATTTTTGTCATTTTTGTCATTTTTGTCATTTTTGTCATTTTTGTCGTTTTTGTCATTTTTTTCATTTTTGTCATTTTTGTCATTTTTGTCATTTTTGTCATTTTTGTCATTTTTGTCATTTTTGACATTTTTGACATTTTTTTAAAATTTTTGACATTTTTGACATTTTTGACATCTATGTCATTTTTGAAATTTTTGACATTTTTGACATTTTTGACATTTTTGACATTTTTGACATTTTTGACATTTTTGACATTTTTGACATTTTTGACATTTTTGACATTTTTGACATTTTTGACATTTTTGACATTTTTGACATTTTTGACATTTTTGACTTTTTTGACATTTTTGACATTTTTGACATTTTTGACATTTTTGACATTTTTGACATTTTTGACATTTTTGACATTTTTGACATTTTTGACATTTTTGACATTTTTGACATTTTTGACATTTTTGACATTTTTGACATTTTTGACATTTTTGACATTTTTGACATTTTTGACATTTTTGACATTTTTGACATTTTTGACATTTTTGACATTTTTGACATTTTTGACATTTTTGACATTTTTGACATTTTTGACATTTTTGACATTTTTGACATTTTTGACATTTTTGACATTTTTGACATTTTTGACATTTTTGACATTTTTGACATTTTTGACATTTTTGACATTTTTGACATTTTTGACATTTTTGACATTTTTGACATTTTTGACATTTTTGACATTTTTGAAATTTTTGACATTTTTGACATTTTTGACATTTTTGACATTTTTGACATTTTTGACATTTTTGACATTTTTGACATTTTTGACATTTTTGACATTTTTGACATTTTTGACAATTTGAACATTTTTGACATTTTTGACATTTTTGACATTTTTGACATTTTTGACATTTTTGACATTTTTGACATTTTTGACATTTTTGACATTTTTGACATTTTTGACATTTTTGACATTTTTGACATTTATGTCATTTTTGACTTTTTGACATTTTTGACATTTTTGACATTTTTGACATCTTTTACATCTTTGACATTTTTGACATTTTTGACATTTTTGACATTTTTGACATTTTTGACATTTTTAACATTTTTGACATTTTTGACATTTTTGACATTTTTGACATTTTTGACATTTTTAACATTTTTGACATTTTTGACATTTTTGACATTTTTGACATTTTTGACATTTTTGACATTTTTGACATTTTTGACATTTTTGACATTTTTGACATTTTTGACATTTTTGACATTTTTGACATTTTTGACATTTTTGACATTTTTGACATTTTTAATTTTATCATTTAAATTATTATTCTTAGTGTGTATTTTTTGAGTTCATCTCAGAGAGGGTCGAAAAAAATTCCAGAGAATCATACACCAGAATAAGCTTCGGATCGAAAAATAATTTTGTTCCTTCATTGTAGCAATTTTCCCCCAGTAAAAACCGAGCTTCAATGATATAATCGAATAATTTCATCCTCATTCCACTTGTCCATTGACTCACTCCTTCACTCACTCATTCACTCACTCACTCATTCACTGGCAAACGTGTAAGAGCCGTTATCTTAATTGTCCGAGTTGATTCCAATTTACATTTTCGTACCCCCCACACACGATGCACTTTGGACACGCGACCAGGCAGAAGTCCAGGATCCAGAGGCAGCAGTCAATTGAAATTATGCAACAGATAATGTGATACGGTGCAATAAAATGGGACGTGCCATCTCCCGTCGTCGTTCTAGCGTTTCGTTTGGAGTGTTTTTCGGCATCTGTCCCAAACCCCAGCGGAATTTGAATTCCGTAGCATGGGTGGCACTTTTTCAGTTCTTATTTTACCATTTCCTCCCCCGAAGCTGACAAATTAAATTTCGATCCGGGTGGCGATCTCCCTAGCCTCGCTTTTCTGTTGTTATGGATAATTTGTTTCCTCAGCTATGGAACGATACACACTCACACACTAGTTTAATTGATGCTGCCTCCTGATCTACGAATGATTGAGTAATTGATTCAAATTAATCGGCGCGTGTGAAATTAATTAAAAGTTCGAAATTAATTTTTACCGTTCATTATGTTTATGACCCAGGAAATTTTCGAAAAAATGCAAACCAACTAAGCATAGAATTGGTAGGCATAATTAAAAGTTATTGATAAAATACTTATGAATAAAACACCGGATTGTGAAATGGTGCATGATGTTGTTGAACCGTACTCTTTCATGACAACACCTGGCGCCTTTTACACTTATCATCAAAGACCGCAATCCTGGAGTTCAAGTGGGAATTTTTTAAGCATCCACCGAATTCCTTGACCTAGCACCGACCAAATAACACCTTTTCCGCTTTATATCAGCTGCAAACGTCCAGGAGTGTTTCCAGACGTTTACGAACCTTAAGGCTTTCTATTCTACTGGCCGCTGTTAGAATTTGGGCTCCACTTCAAGAGACGGCATTCCGCAGTTGATTGACCCCAATTATGAAAACTGTACCTCAAGATGAAGCAGCGTAGACGAAGTGGCGATAGGCAGATCGGAAAGTGAAATCCCTGTTGGTATTTCTTTCGTGTCCGATGAATGCCTGGGTATAGTTGTAACCAGTGCGTGGGTGAGAAGCCCAAGATCACTGAAAATCATCGACATTAATGTAAATGTGCACAGGAAGCGGGGAGTGGAGGCGGACCGTACCTTACACCACCGACGCCATACGCAAATAATGGCTAGGTAATGGTCGAGTAAGATGCTGACCAACAGAGGGCGCTGATTGAAACGCACAGATGGGCAGCCATAGGCGGGCTTCGAAAGCGGGCGGAATCCCAGGACGGAGCCGAAAGTTCAGATCCGGGGCGATGACCTACAGCTACGACAATCACTCCACAAACAACGTCCATACCATACGGTTCAACCGATAGTGCGTACAGTGAAAAATAATCACACTAGGGGAACATGCCCTATTATGCGCCACCTAAGCGAATCGCTGATTTTCTATGTATTCCACGTACAAATTGTGTTAAAAATGGGTGCAATCGTTGAAGAAAATTGTATTCTACAAATTCCTATGATTTTTTATAACTCAAATTGCTATAGTTGCTTCAAAACATGATTTTTAAAAACCATATTCAAAGCCACAGAACAAAACTGTGTTGCAAATACGCGCCGCTGAGTATTCAATACGCGCCTAGCAGCCGAACACACCCGAAAGCAGCCGAAGACCGAAAACACACCAATACTTACAGACACTTTGACTGAAGAGAAAATCAAAATGGACTAATCAAAAATTTTAAAAAAATTAAAAGTAGATTTTTTGAGCTGAATTAACGCTTTAGACTATTAACGGTTTTAGACGTTTTGTTCATTTTCAATGAAAATTGGCCTCTTTGAATAATTTATGCTATTTTCAGCCTACTACGATTGGCGCGTTATAACGAGTGCATGGACCGTGATAGAACATATCCATAAAAAGCATACCTTAGCGAGTTCAGTATGATTTTTTTGCATTAAATCATAGTTTAGAATCTCCTCTATCGATGTGTCAGAAAATATTGTCTTATTCGTTTTTCTCTGCTTGGTGACACCTTATTAAAAGTGTTTTAAAATTTAGATAGAAATGAAGAAAAATCAAAATTGTGAAATTATCACGACACAGGGGCATTTTAAGGAAAAATTCATACTTGCCATGACCAATCTCAGCATTTAAAACAAATTGGTAATATTTTGCAGGCTTCAAATGTTTCAGATTCTTCAAAACAAGAGTGGCGCATATTAGCCACATGGGGCGTAATATGAACTTTTCCCCTACAACCAGGTGAGACGTGATTGCCGCCCCAGAATCCTAAGGGATGATGAACTGGCCCACTGGAATGGTTCCTAATCCACTTTCGTTTTGTCCTATTGCGCCAACAGGACCCCTTTATGTTTGTTGGATTTGAACCCTTCCACTAGAGGACTGCAGCTAGTCAGATCCTAATAGGCCCCGTCACGACAGCTTAGCAGTCCCCACCACACCCAAACAGCGGTCAACGCCGAGTGGTCCGACATTACACCACATCCAGGTAATCGTCAACACCTGGTGGTCTGGAAATCGGAAGTGTTAGCCGGAGAAGAGCCACGCCAAAAGTCGACCGGGTTACTCACCTTGCGGCGCAGCGTAGTTCAACGGAAGAAGGCGGAAGGGA
The DNA here is from genome assembly GCF_029784155.1 of Uranotaenia lowii. Lineage (NCBI taxonomy): Eukaryota > Metazoa > Arthropoda > Insecta > Diptera > Culicidae > Uranotaenia > Uranotaenia lowii. The sequence continues at coordinate 365,694,585 of NC_073693.1, forward strand.
GTGAGGTGCTGGGGCAGCCCCGGAGGTCATCATTGGCAGTCATCATCAAGGTAGGAAGAGCCTATGTTATTGTAAAGCCGTAAAGTTAGTGGTAGAAACCATCTTGTCGACCCATCAACTCAATAAACAATAAACGGGGAAAGTTCGTTTTCAAAAAAGCTCAGTGTTTTCTTGTGCTAGCTAGAACGCGGATAGCCGACCATGAGGCACGTTGAGAGGGGTTCTCATAGGTGCTGGACAGGCTAACTCACCCATAGGTTATATAGTACGGGAAAAGAAAGCAGCTTGGGCTTTCGGGAAAGGCCTGGAGGAAACCTTCGCTACGAAATCGGCAACGAGCAAAACGTTAATCCAGAAGAAATTGGCCCGCCTCTGCATGAAGGAAGGATGCTCGATAAGGGCGCATTCTCAAGCGTTCGATGATTTGATGCGTCAAATCAAATCTGCTAGCGCAAAGAGGTAAGCGATCTGGTGTCTCGACTGTTCCTAACAGATAACTTCGATCCCCTGGTGATGGCCCTCGAAAATCTTAAGCTATAAATCGTAATCTGAAGAATACAAGCGAGAAGGTCAGATGTAAGAGTAGATTGCGGCCGTGAACATGTCATTTGTAAGAAGAAATGGAATCCAACAGCTGAATCCTAGAGATCCACAATGCTACCGTTTTGGCATATTTGTGCATATTCAGACGAACTGCACAAGCTGGAAGACGGATTGTAATACCAATGCGGTCATGAATGACAGGACAGTTTTTCCTATGGCCAATCCATCGAACCCCCGCACTGTAGATGGATCATTATAACGAGGCAGCTACAGGATAACCAAATTGTACGTTATGAAGCAAGACAGGCAGAAACGATAAACCAACCAGTTCCATGGGAACATCACTGAATATACTGAAAATAGAACCGATTGAGCAGTAGGCCGACCTATTTCCAAATCCCTGGGTGGCAGCTGGTTCCTCCGGAAATCAATCGGATTGGCGGATCGAGAGGGGGTGAAGCGAAGCTAACCATGAAATGGATTGACAAGCGATCCTTAATTTAGTTTATTTTATTCTTTACCTAATTTCAAAACCATAAAAACGTTGGAGTTTGTGTTAAAGCTCAGTTGGCAAGTCAATTGCCTCCTGAGCCGATGTCCGCAAGTTCGAACTCAAGAGTCTCAATAGCTGTCCGCCTACTGCAACGTGGACATAAAGTCACAAATGCCATATATTTAGCGGGTAAAAAAAACTTTATATCCCATTCTCTCTAAGCACGATTTTTATACAATCCTGCTCATTCCGGATGATGTTTGAACAGCTGGTTTTTGCAGTTTGTTGTAGTTTACAGTTCAACTTTAAACTCTATGTATCGTGAGCTCCAGTTTTCATAATTTTCGTGAAAATGAAAAGCATTTTCCCGAAAAGCGCGGAAATATCGTGAACAAATGATTTAGTTTCCCTCAACATTTCGTTGAGTCAGTTGGCGAAAATGAAAGAAGTACGCATTGAAGTGGTTTCAAATTCAATTCGGAAATATGGAGAGGAAAGGAGCTTCTGGAACAACAAAAAATCTGGACAAAAACGAGTCCAGTGGACAAAACTTTAGACCGGAAAGACGGGCGTGATTACGCCAGTGGAAAACTGCCTAAGTTCGGGATGTGGAAAAAGGTGGGATCCACTTTCCTCACCGTACATCGTGCCAAAGCAAGATTTGGTCTAGAAGAATATAAGAAAAAGAAAATACGAAGCCGAGTCAAAAACAAGCTGCTTCCGTCAAACCAAGAGCAAGTAAATTATATGATCAACTGCTGTGTGGAAATTCAGTGTGCGTTTTCATCGACGACGAAACGTATTGCAAGTTTTCAATTGTTTGAACCCCGGCACTGCGACATTTTATGGAACTGACCATCGGCACACGAAGCGTCTTCTCATCGATCATCAAAAATGCATCAAGAAATGGACTAGAGCCCACTTAGCCGACAATTGATCTGGTTATACCGGTTTGGTGAGCCTGTTCCATTCTATCTGATAAAATATTTGCATTCTTTAATCATTATTTTAAATGGTCATCAAACTCAACTTTGAATTTTATTATTAATTTTAAGCAGAGTCAAATTACTCCAATGTTATGGATTTTGTTCTCAGAAATGCAATTTTGTTTTATTTGAATTTGAATAAAAGAAAAAATCAAATTTATGGTTTGATAGCATAAAAATTGTGAAAATATCTAAAAATGAAATTTCGATAGGGAAAGTGATTAAAACATAAACGTCAACTAGACTTTATATTTGACGTGATCTGCGAAATTCTAAAACACAAGGCCAGGATCTAAGAAAAAGGTGTGAGGGGGCTTTGCTGTTCGACTTTTGTTTTCATTTATAAACCTGTTTATGTATTAAAAAATCTGTATCCTTAAAAAGTGTTAATTGAATTATTGATAGCACGGTAAATATATTTGAATGCTGTGGTCTCCGTTCATGCGTTTTTATTTTGAAAGGGTTTTTTTTGGAATAAACGCAAACATTTCATTTTGCATATTTTTTTTTGGTTGTTGTTATTGTATATCATTAGAGCTGTTAAGATACAATTGTCAAAAGTGTCTCCCAATCAATTCCTTCAACCCTTCT